>NC_141028.1:57347500-57367500 GCF_052040795.2 Danio rerio | reverse complement strand
ATGAGCTCAGGAATACTTAAATCCTTCACCCGTATGGCTTCATCCTTCAGATAGACACAAAGACAGAAGGAATAAGAAATTAAGACACAAAGTATACTGCATTTGTATGACTATACAGTTGAAGTTAGAATTATTAGGCCTACTAAATTATGCATATATTATATGCAGGGCTTAACATTAACTTTTTTGACCACCAGCCACTGTGGCTAGTAGTTGCCATTTTCACAAGCCACAATTTTATTGTTGGGAAAATATATTTTAAACACATAAATATGACTTTGACATGCTAAAATTAAATGACTTGATTTAGCGTTTGCGTTATCTCTACATGCCTCCTCATTCATTTCACTTTTTGTGTGTCGTGTTTGAGCTTGCTCAATGTTCATGAGCAAATGGTTCAGGGTTTCATATAAATAAACAGTTAATTATTTCTTGGCCACAAATTTTAAATGTGTGACAACATGCAAAATATAGCTGAATACTATACTTTTTATTTAACAAAACATATGCACAGTCACATGTCCTGGCTAAAGGCCCCAGATCACCAGTTAACAACACATAAATGGGGAGTTTTTCTTTCATTAAAGCAATGCTATTGTAAAAAAAAAAAAAGATAATTAAACAATATTAATGCAAAAGAAAGCAGGTAAAAAACATACTGTGTGATAATGAAAGGATGATCACACACACATGGTTAATGACAGACCCATAAATAATCTTTTCAAAGAATGGTTGAACCGAAAGCAACTGGAGCTGCTTACAATAAGTCAACTCTGGAACTCTTGAAAGCAGCAAGACTGTGGGTGCATGTTCCTCCTTTTTGTCTAGTCTATTTGAAAGAGAATCGATCGCATCAGTTGTGTTTCTAGACACAGTTGCTTCACAAAAGGAAACGGGAGCGCGCACGCGTTATAAACAGTCGCGCGCATCACCTCAGCTGTTTGCGCGAGTGATTATCCTCTCATTCGGCATTCACCTGCTTTGTTCGCGCGAAGTTGCGAAGGCAATTATTTTTGTCAGTCGTGTTGCTTCTCGATCGCCTGTGCATGCATATTTGACTATCCTTATTGTCGAACCCTGCTTTTAAGAATTATTCTCTGGTAAAATTATTTTCAACCAGCCAAAGTGGCTAGTATGAGTGTCTGTCTTACCCGCCACCGCCGAAATCTACCTGCATTTGGTGGGTGTTAATGTAAAGCCATGATTATATGTATAATATATGTATATTTTTTTTCCTCCCAATTTCTGTTTAACGGAACAGAACAAGTTTTTTCAGCACATTTCTAAACATAATAGTCTTAATAACTCTTAATAACTTAAATTTCTTTCATCTTTGCCATGATGACAGTACATAATATTTGACTAGACATTTCTCAACATGCTAGTATTCAGCTTAAAATGACGTTTAAAGGCTTTACTAGGTTAATTAGGCAAGTTAGGGTAATTAGGCAAGTCATTGTACAACAGTGCTTCTGTTCAAAACTGCTTTTATTCTAGCCAAAATAAAACAAATAAGACTTTCTCCAGGAGAAAAAAAATATTATAGGAAATACTGTGAAAAATTCCTTGCTCTGTTTTACATAATCTGGGTAATATTTAAAAAAAGAAAAACAAATACACAGGAGGGCGAATAGTTTTGACTTCAATGTATTTTGACTCAAAAGTAACCATCTAATGCAATTAACACCAAGCAAATGCAGAAAACTAAATCGAATATGATGGTTGCGATGATTGTGAAACAGCTTTTTTTGGTTGCTACCTTAACAGCTTGGTCAAAGTTGAGGACTTTACGGTTGACTTGATTTCCGATCATTCCAGCATCCATCTTCGGATCCATCATCTCAATGGCGGACATGGCTTCGAACAGACCGAATCTACAGAAACATCAGCAGGTGAACATTGCGTTACCAACTGTGAATCAATACTGAACATGTTTAAAAGTAACTCAAAAAAAAACAAACACGGCAATATTCTTACAGCTTGTCATGGAGCAGCTCGCCAAGTTTGAGTTCTGTGAAAAAGAAAACTTTAATCAGCACATTTCTTACAGTTTCAGTAGATATGACATCAATATATAGGACAGGGTGCACATAAAATAAAATAAATAAAACACACAATAAAACATGACTGATAGTCTTTTCAGGGGATTTATGGTGCAGTGTGGTAGTTGATTCATGACGTGGTGAAGCTTGCATGGAAAAGAAAGTTAATTTTAGAATCCTACAGGACCATAAATGGCAAAACTGACAACATCAGAGAAAAAAAGAAGATATAACTGCAGTCATGCCATATTACACTTTCATACATGAAATCAGACCAGCAATCAAAATCACTGTGGATAGGCATTAGCTGTAATGTAATACAAAACTCTACATACACTCCCTGGCCACTTTATTAGGTATGTCTTACTAGTACCGGGTTGGACCTGCTTTTGCCTTCAGAACTGCCTTAATCCATTGTGACATAGATTCAACAAGATACTGGAAATATTCCTCAGAGATTTTGGTCTATATTGACATGACAGCATCACATGCTGCTGCAAATTTGTTGGATGCACTTCCATTTTGCGAATCTCCCGTTCCACCAAATCCCAACAGGTGCTCTATTAGATTGAGCTCTGGTGACTGTGGAGGCCATTTGAGTACAGTGAACTCATTGTCATGTTCAAGAAACCAGTCTGAGATGATTTGTGCCTTATGGCATGGTGAATTATCCTGCTGGAAGTAGCCATCGGAACGCTACACTGTGGTCATAATGGGATGGACATGGTCAGCAATAATACTCAGGTAGGCTGTGGCGTTGACACGATGCTCAATTGGTACTAATGGAGCCAAAGTGTGCCAAGAAAATATCCCCCACACCATTACACCACCACTAGCAGCCTGAACAGTTGATACCAGGCATGATGGATCCATGCTTTCATGTTGTAGATGCCAAATTCTGACCCTACCATCCGAATGTCCCGGGAGAAATCGAGACTCATCAGACCAGTCAACGTTTTTCCAATCTTCTATTGTCGAATTTTGGTGAGCCTGTGCAAACTGTAGCCTCAGTTTCCTGTTCTAAGCTGACAGCAGTTGAACAGGTGTACCTAATAAAGTGGCCAATTATGTATATAGATACAATGTATATACTATTTTGCATGTTCATGAATCATATTTAAACCAGATTTATGTAAATGTCCCATAAACATGCCATATTTCGTCTTCATGCTTCTCAGGGCTTTGTGGAAAATGGCTATTTTGAGAAACCTACTGTAGTTCAGCCAACAGTAACTCACGACTTTCTTGACCATGATTATAATAATCCTTAAAGAGGTAGTTCACCCAAAAATGTTAACTGTGTCATTATTTTTTGTTTTGAATCCATATGTGTAACATTTCTTCATTTTTAAAAACTAAATCTAAAGGGTCACCAAGTTTAAAGAATCAAAAGAGTTTCATTTATATACGCTTAGTGATTTATATGAATTTCAAGCAGCATTGAGTCAAGAAATTAAATAAAGTATTAGGTAATTAAGTTACTTTTCAAAAAAATAATGAGAAATTGGTTTCTTTCATCTGCTGAACACAAAAGAAGATATTTTGAAGAATGCTGGTGTCTGGAGCACATTGACCTCCATAGTACTGTTTCTATGGAAGCAGATGAGTGTCAGCAACCGGCATTCTTTGAAATATCTTCTTTTGTGAAGCTAGAAACCTATAAAGCTTTAAAACCACATAAGGGAGAGTAAATGATGTACTCAATCGGACCATGTGTTTACGAATATCTTTAAACTCAGTTGAACCATCAATCCGATTACAAACTGACTATTTGGTTGCATGTAAATGTAGCCAATGGCATATTTGGCGCCATCTTGGAACTGAACAATACACAGTAGTGATGGGTCGTTCATGAACGATTCGTTCATTTTGAACGAATCTTAAATATGACTCGGGAACTACGAGTCCTCTCAGGGAGTGATTCGTTCATCGTTCATCACATTTGTGCAGGTGGTATCGTTAATTTCAAGTCTTCATCACATTGGCAGAAGCCAATCATAGGCGTTTAGAGCAGGAAAAAGAATTGATCCGCTCACCTCTCGAGTCCTCTATCGGGTCTGAGTCATTCGTTCATCACGGGCCAATCATTCGCGTTTAGAGCCGGAAAAAGAATTGAACCGTTCATCTCTCGAGTCCTCGGGTTTGAGTCATTCTGTCACGTAAACAACGAACTATCATGGCTCCTATCGGCTTTGACTTTTGCATTAGTTAAGATTATATGTGACTGTCAGTGTAATGTGAATGAACCCCTGACATTTGAAGACATGAAGAGGTGAGCTGAGCAAAGAGACAACAATACCTTCATAGACAAAAGAGCAGGTAAACATTGAATTATTATTTTCTCCTTCTTATATTCCATGTATGACTTATTTGTCGTGCAATCAACCTTTTGGGCTAGTTGTAGATGTGTTTGGAAGCAATTCGTAACATTTTAATAATATTTTGGCAAATTGAACCAAATGAACGAAATGACTCAAAAAAGATTCGTTTATCTTGAAGAACGAGACTCAAAGATCCGAGTCATTAAAATGATCCGAACTTCCCATCACTAATACACAGGTTAGTGTATACTCCATTCAGCCGTTATAGTATTTGTCAGCTTTGCTTTTAATTAAAAAATAATAAACTATTATGGCACAGAACATTGTTTTGTGTCTAATTTTTACATTTTGTGGCAAGTATCCTCATAACAAGTGGGATAAAGTACATCCTGGATGGTTGTTTTTACAGAATAAAGCCCTTCGGTCTTATATAATATAACAGTGCTCCGCTTTGTGTAAGACTACCAATAAGCCTGTCAGGCTTTTATAACTGCGTTAACAAAGGCCTACGTGTAAGTAATACAGACAATTTTGAGAGTCAATAGTCCTAACCTATTTCCCGTTTTAAAATGTTTAATTTCCATAGATCCCGAGAATCCTAAAAGGTCCACACATTGATGAATAACATTATGACAGCTGTTTTAACATTGAGATATAAATGAATTGCCTCCGATTACAGTTATTAAAATAGTTTGACAACAAGCAGGAAATGTTAATGGGCCAATGGCATCGCCACACTGAAATGGTCTATTTAGTAATTAATATAGTAATATAGTATTAATATAATTTAAGTACAACCACTGACCTTCTAAAATGGTATCATACGGTCTGTTTAACCCATACAAACACAGACACACACACCTTTACAAGCTCCTTTAAACTCCTGGGTGACGTCCACCCAGTTGGCATTGTTTCTCATCTTCTCTGGGATCCCAAGACCCCATCCTCCCTCCTCCTCCTCGACCGATGACTTCATCACCATGGAGACAGCTAAGAAAAAATGAACATGCATTAGAAAGATTTTTAACAAGAGACATACCAGAATACATAAAGGCTGCATCACTTTGTGCAAATCTGTAATAATCACATAGGACCAGAGATATCACACTTGCATTATAATTAACCATAAAACAAAAGTTCTGTACACATGATCTGTGGAGTCTAGGGATGCCACGGTTCTCAATATAATATTGAACCGTACGGTACGACCTCCGCGGTTTAATACGCGCTTGTGAATTGCGGTTTTCTCGGTTTTGCGATTAATTAATTTATGTGCGTTTTATATCGCCTCGAATTGACTGTGTGTGCCTGTAAGTCCATGATCTGAGATGAGGAAACTCAAGTTTCCTAAAAGTTAGGGGTCTCAAGTCTAAAGTTAGGGGGCGCTTGACCATCATTCCACACTTTAACATTGCGAGCGGCGGTGAAGTGAGGCTGAGGCAACAGTACCAGGAAGCGCCGGCGTCTTTCAAATCTGCGGTGTGAGGACATTTCGGTTTTGCCAGTAAGCATATTGGCAATAAAAGAAAAAATGGTGAACAAAAATTAACTGTGTGCAAGCATTGTTTTACACGTATAACCATGACTGCACATCTGCAGCGCCATCACCCAGCAATATCACTGTCTGAAGGCAGGATAGCAGAGAAGGTAATAAAGTCCTCCACATTCACCTTATTCTCAGCTGACGAGTGGGCGCTGCCATTTGAATCTTTTTGTCTCGCGACTTCCGGTCACATTCACTTCCATTCATTTTTTGACGTTAACAACTGCTCGTTACGCTGCTTGATGTTGCAATTTAATATTTTCTTATTATATTATGCTACTTGGTCTGTGTAGTCATGCAAACATTTGTTTGTTGAGCAAGTAGTTTGGCCATTTTCTGCCGTTTATTATTCCTAGTCATTTCTCCCATAGGCGACTGAATCGGACGTTCTAAGACAATCGCGAAAACAGGCGCACTTCCGCATTTTAGAATAAGGTCAATAGCAACAATCCCTCGCTGAATCTACCCAACTGGTTCCGAGAGACACATAAAAATAACAAAGGCAGTGCGGGTGTTTATAGCTAAAGATTTGCAGCCGTTTTCGGTGATGGTAGATGCGGACTTTTGTCATCTTACAAAAGCACTCGATCCACGTTACAGACTACAGTCTCGCATTTTTTCAGCACCGAGATAATTAAGATGGTTTATTTATGTTTACTGAAGTACAAATATGTTTATTTAAAATGGCCAATTATTTATTAACTTCACAATACACTAGAAACTACTGTACTTTTTAGTAAAAGTTTTTATTTTTTTCTCCTTAACCTCTCACTGTTCCTTTTGCCTATATAATAAAAATAAAATAAATAATATAAAAAGAATTAAAAAAAAAACACGTTTTAAGCGATAAGAACCGAACCGAAAACAGTGTTAAAAAACCGAGGTATGTATTGAACAGTGGGCTAACTATTGTTGCATCTCTAGTGAAGTCATTCATTCTTTTCGGCTTAGTCTCTTTAGGGATCGCCACAGTGGAATGAACCACCAACTTCATTCATTCATTCATTTTCTTGTCGGCTTAGTCCCTTTATTAATCCATGGTCGCCACAGTGGAATGAACCGCCAACTTATCCAGCAAGTTTTTATGCATCGGATGCCCTTCCAGCCGCAACCCATCTCTGGGAAACATCCACACACACATTCACAAATACTCTCATACACTACGGACAATTTAACCAACCCAATTCACCTGTACCGCATGTCTTTGGACTGTGGGGGAAACTGGAGCACCCGGAGGAAACCCACGCGAAGGCAGGGAGAACATGCAAACTCCACACAGAAACGCCAACTGAGCCTAGGTTCGAACCAGCGACCTTCTTGCTGTGAGGCGACAGCACTACCTACTGCGCCACTGCCTCGCCCAACCACCAACTTATCCAGCATATGTTTTACGCAACGGATGCCACAGATATGCAACTTAGAATAGAAAAGCTCAAAGAACTCCACACAGAAATGCCAACCGAGGCTCGAACCAGAGACCTGTGAGGCGATTGTGCTACACACCGTGACACCCATTCTGTGGAGTCATGTTTAACTATAATCTAATAATGTGAAAGATTTTCATTCAGATGTGTTTTAAGGCCTCTGACTGTACAACTTCAAGCAAATTTAAGCCATTTGGACACAAAAGTGTGCCGCTTTAACAAAAATGAATTGTGTTTATCTATACAATGAAGACTATGCAGTGCTACTTTGCATTCGATTATTGAATCTGTACCTCAAAATACTGTTAGACTCCATTGATTTCATTTTCATCCGTGCTTTAATTCATTTTACTTGGTATATTTTTGTGTGTGTTCTGTATATTTTATGCGGATGCTCTCGCCTACAAAATCATCCAATCATGAATTAATAGTCATCTTGTGAAATTACGCTCATATCGCATTATATTTTGCAGAAAAACGAAATAAAACAATGTCAGTTTTTTCCAATATCGTGCAGCCCTGGAATACACAATTAAATGGTAATGTACCCAATGAAGAAAATATAGATTTTAGAATGTGCTATTAAAGAACTGAGTTTAAAGGGATAGTTCACCTAAAAATTACAATTTACTCAATATTTACTCTCCCTTAAAAGGGCAACTGTTTTACCCATTTTTCAAGATTTAAGATCAGTCTTTTGTGTCTCCAGAACATGTCTGTAAAGTTTCAGTTCAAAACACCCTTCAGATTGTTTATTATGCCTTACAGAATGTTGGAATTCACTGCTCTGAATACACTGTAGCTGTGTTTGTGGCCTGTGCCTTTAATGCTGGTATCCCCGCCCACCGTTCCCACGTGCCTGTAAGAGTGTGCCTCAATCTCCACCTCGGCTGCGTCAGATAAACAGCACAGTGACAGAAATGAAGGAAGCAGATCTCACGTAATGTTTGTGGGAAATACTACAGGAAGAATGTAACCAAGGATTATTTTATGTATTTGCTGTGGCATTAATTCAAGCCTTTCTGCAATGATGAGTCACACACTATGTCGTTACAAAGTCCACGCACACACACAGCGCGCATTTACTTTTGCACTGTTTTTGCATGGCAACTGTGACCGGATACACGTTAATATCCACAGCTGTATGGATATCCATTATGTTAATGTACAAAATAAACCTGATTTAATGTCCACAAACAGGAATTATTTCATAATCTTACTGACATGCAGCTGTGGTGGTTAAATCGCAGTAATGCATTACACACATGAACTGTTTTAAAAACATTTTAAACTTATTACTTAAACTCATTCTTGATCACATTTGATGATGATTGATGATCAGAGTGCTGAACAGATCTTTTAATCCCAGTTGATTTACGCATGTCTTGTTGATATGATTATATGCGTGACTACGGAGACAGGTTAATATACAAATGTCAATCAATTCTGTGGGCAGGGAAACCGCACTCCTATGTCACGTTGCAGTGGGCCTCAAAATAGGAGGGATTTGGGGACGTCCTATCCTAACAAACAAAAAATAAAAGAGACTTATTGTATCACCCCAATATGACTGTAGACACACTTAACTATACACAGTTCTGTCCAAACAGCTTCCAAAAGATGATTTTCATCAAAGGTGCCCTTTAAGTGGAACCAAAACTTTAAGAGTTTTTTTCTAATCCAAACACAAAAGAAGATATTTTGAAGAACGCTGAAAACAGGTAACCATTGACTTCCATAATATATATATATATATATATATATATATATATATATATATATATATATATATGTATATATATATATATATATATATATGAAAGTCAATGGTTACCTTTTTTGGTTCAACATAAGAAAAACTTGTTTGGAACAAGTTTAGGGGAGTAAATTATTACACAAATATTACAAATTATTATAGAGTTTTGGGTGAACTGTCCCTTTAATCACTATTTATAAAGTAAAATTTATAAAGTAGTGAACCTAACCTGCATTTATTGGGGGTTTTATGTAATTGGAAGCTCTTTAGATCTTGAACAAAATTTTTTTTCCAAATTTAGTATCTTTTCAAGCTACAGTCAGTATTTACAGTAAGTGTTTTTGCTGGGTAAACTGTGCTGTTTAAGATATTTATGGACTAGACTGTTTCGTTCAAGATCACAATACGACAACAACGAATCGTTGTCGAAACGTTTTGTAGAAATAATTGCATAAGAATTACAAGACTGACAAGGGTTTAAATACAGAACCATCATGAAAGTGGCAACCGATAGGCAAATGTCTTAGCGAGCAGCGATATTTGCCAACCCCTAAAACATATAATTGCTGCCGAATGTTTATTTACGTTTCATTATTATTTACAATGTTTAAAATATGTATTTGCTTGCAAAATTACTGGCAAAAGGTGAATGTATACAGTACCTTTTGATTGTCAGTCTTTCTGTGTTGTTGGAAACAGTCAGCGCTGCCGCAGCGGACGCCGGTGAATGACATCACGCTGTGAAGAGCATCCTGGGACATGAAGTTCAGTACAGTCTAGGGAAAATATGGTAAAATGGGAATATATATACAAGAAAACTAATAAAACCAGTTATTTTTTCCAGGGTAAAATATTACTGAATCACTTTAATAATTAAATTATGTTTAATGAGTTCCAGTCAATCAATAAAAACCACAAAACAAAACGTACATTTGCATGAACTTTTTATGTTGTACTTTAGCTAGAACAACATAAATCTAAATAAACATAAATATTTATTAACATAAATATAAAAAATGTAAATTCATCAGTAAGTTACATGAACTATGGAAATATATTTAATGTGATATAAGATGAAAATCAAATTCATATCAAACATCAAAATTCACAAAAGTCAAATGAACCCATTTATTTATTAAATAAAAATGTATTAAATGAAGCAATTTAGCAAAAATTGGTGTATTGAATTAATATCAGACAGGAACATGATATGAATTGACAGGAACATCAAAATAAAATCCAATGGATCATGCACAGATCTTTAAAAAAAGGTCTTTAACATGCACAGTCAACATAAGAAAAACTATAATCATAAATATGCATACAAATAACATACTCCTAGACAGAAAGTAAAAATAATGATAATAATAATAATAATAATAATAATAATTATTATTATTATTATTGAGTATTATTGTTATTATAGTTAATATTATTATAAAATATAAAATACATTTTAAACGGACAGAATAATAATAATAACAAATATTGATCATTATTAATATTGTGATTATCATTATCTTTAAAAATACACCTTAACAGACAAAATTAAACAAATGAATGAAATAACAATGACAATTAAACAAAGAGACATTATAAAAGCCTTCCAACAATAAATGATTTAAAAAAAACTAAAAATAAATAAATAAATAAATAAATGACTTTTACGTTACGACGTTACGTTACGTCACGATCAAAGAAAAACGAGCTGCGTGCGGACGCTGATCTGTAAACCATCTGTGCGTCACACTCTGATATGACCCATGGTATGCAGATCATGCACTCTGCGCCAGCTCTGTTGCGGGACTCGCCCTCACTTCCGAGTGTGTTGTGTTCTGTTGGGGGTTTGGGTAAATAATAATACCACCAGGGCGCTTGTGTGTGTGTTGCCAAGAGAACGCACTGTAAGGAGTTCAGATGGCGCAGGTCTCGCATGCTTTAAAGGTTGGTGAACGCATGTATTTTTATTTCTGCTCTGCTGTTTTGCTCATGCTCTGCCAGTGACAGAGATCAGCTGTCCCGTTAGCGGATCTGTGCTAACAGTAGAGCTTTCTCTGTAGGACAGGTGGATCTGACATGACCATGACTGGACCTTTTAGCAACTTGATATTTGATAATGACAGTGCAATTCATTGGTCCTTCTCTGACCTGCTACTGACTGTAATGTACGCCCTGCTTCTTCTGACAACTTCATTTATATTCATTTCAATTGTACATGCACACTGGCCGTGGCTTAACTCATAACGAGCTCCCTACGTAGACAGCATGTCCTAAAATGGCAGTCTAGGTTAGTCAGCCCAATTGGCTTTCATGTCAAAAAATGCTTTCTGTGTGGATAGAAAACCTCTGATACTCAAAATATATTGTTTACTTTGGTAGCTCTCTGTGGTTTGATGCTTAAAAATAATGTCTATTTTAATGGATAGGCTATTGTGCCAAATAAAATATGATCTAGACTTGAAGCTCAGTAGATTTTGCTTTCTGTAAAGGCTGTCAAGTAGGCCTTGATAATTTACATACTAAATAAACTGGGGTAATGACTAAAAATGCAGCCTACATTATACTATCTAATATATACTATCAAAATGCAAACATTTTTACAGTCAGGTAAATAGTGCTAACATTGTTTTTAAGTCCTTCTTGCATGCGATTTCAAACCGAGTATTCAAAGTAGCATGATAAAATAAAAGTTGTCACTGTTTAAAATTAACGAATGTGCGAATATGAAACCAACTTTACCTCAATAACATTATAGGGACTGTGTCACAAGTTGTCTCTGTTAGGAAATAAACGAATGTGCGAATATAAATAAAATCTTATCATGTGTTAAGTATTGTTTTTCTAATCCAATTTAACCATCAATTCGACTACCAACGGATTATTTGGGTGCATGTAAATGTAGCCAATGGCATGTTTGGTGCCATCTTGTGACTGAACAATGCGCAGGTTAGCGTATACTCCGTTCAGCCATTTTCGTAGATGTCAGATTTGATTTTAATTAAAGAATAATAAACTATTATGGCACAAAACATTGTTTTGAGTCTCATGTTTATATTTTGTGACAAGTATCCATGTAGTAAGCGAGATAAAGTACATCCAGAATGGTTGTTTTTGCAGAATAAAGCCTTTCGGTCTTAATAACGTTGCTCTGCTTCATGTCAGACTGCCGATAAGCCTGTCAGGCGTTTATAACTGCGCTAACAAAGGCCTGAGTTAGGGCTGAGTGAATAATCGAAAAGTAATCGACATTCAGAACCTATAATCGATCAAATTTTTCCAGGTATCCATTTTTTTTAATTACTTTCCCTACCGTGTGTGGAGTCACTTGACCACGCTCAGTCTAAACGTCTACGTCTACATACATATATGTTTCTGGCATATATGTGACATATGTTTATATATGTGACATATGTTTCTGGCAAATAGGTGACATATGTTTCTGACATATAGGTGACATATATGTTTCTGGCATATATGTGACATATGTTTATATATGTGACATATGTTTCTGGCAAATAGGTGACATATGTTTCTGACATATAGGTGACATATATGTTTCTGGCATATAGGTGACATATATGTTTCTGGCATATAGGTGACATATATGTTTCTGGCATATAGGTGACATATATGTTTCTGGCATATAGGTGACATATATGTTTCTGGCATATAGGTGACATATATGTTTCTGGCATATAGGTGAAATATATGTTTCTGGCATATAGGTGAAATATGTTTCTAGCATATAGGTGACATACATGTTTCTGGCATATAGGTGACATATATGTTTCTGGCATATAGGTGACATATATGTTTCTGGCATATAGGTGACATATATGTTTCTGGCATATAGGTCACATATATGTTTCTGGCATATAGGTCACATATATGTTTGTCGCATAAAGGTGACATATATGTTTTTTCGCATATAGGTGACATACATGTTTCTGGCATATAGGTGACATATGTTTCTGGCATATAGGTGACATATATGTTTCTGGCATATAGGGGACATATATGTTTCTGGCATATAGGTGGCATATATGTTTCTGGCATATATGTTTCTGGCATATAGGTGACATATATGTTTCTGGCATATAGGTGGCATATATGTTTCTGGCATATAGGTGGCATATATGTTTCTGGCATATAGGTGACATATATGTTTCTGGCATATAGGTGACATATATGTTTCTGGCATATAGGTGACATATATGTTTCTGGCATGTAGGTGACATATATGTTTCTGGCATATAGGTGACATATATGTTTCTGGCATATAGGTCACATATATGTTTCTGGCATATAGGTGACATATATGTTTCTGGCATATAGGTGACATATATGTTTCTGGCATATAGGTGACATATATGTTTCTGGCATATAGGTCACATATATGTTTCTGGCATATAGGTGACATATATGTTTCTGGCATATAGGTGACATATATGTTTCTGGCATATAGGTGACATATATGTTTCTGGCATATAGGTGACATATATGTTTCTGGCATATAGCTGACATATATGTTTCTGGCATATAGGTGACATATATGTTTCTGGCATATAGGTGACATATATGTTTCTGGCATATAGGTGACATATATGTTTCTGGCATATAGCTGACATATATGTTTCTGACATATAGGTGACATATATGTTTCTGACATATAGGTGACATATATGTTTCTGACATATAGGTGACATATATGTTTCTGACATATAGGTGACATATATGTTTCTGACATATAGGTGACATATATGTTTCTGAAATATAGGTGACATATATGTTTCTGACATATAGGTGACATATATGTTTCTGGCATATAGGTGACATATATGTTTCTGGCATATAGGTGACATATATGTTTCTGGCATATAGGTGACATATATGTTTCTGACATATAGGTGACATATATGTTTCTGACATATAGGTGACATATATGTTTCTGGCATATAGGTGACATATATGTTTCTGGCATATAGGTGACATATATGTTTCTGGCATATAGGTGACATATATGCTTCTGGCATATAGGTGACATATATGCTTCTGGCATATTGGTGACATATATGCTTCTGGCATATAGGTGATATATGTTTCTGGCATGTAGGTGACATATATGTTTCTGGCATGTAGGTGACATATATGTTTCTGGCATGTAGGTGGCATATATGTTTCTGGCATGTAGGTGGCATATATGTTTCTGGCATGTAGGTGGCATATATGTTTCTGGCATGTAGGTGACATATATGTTTCTGGCATATAGGTGACATATATGTTTCTGGCATATAGGTGACATATATGTTTCTGGCATATAGGTGACATATATGTTTTTGGCATATAGGTGGCATATATATATGTTTCTGGCATATAGGTGACATATATGTTTCTGGCATATAGGTGACATATATGCTTCTGGCATATAGGTGACATATATGCTTCTGGCATATAGGTGACATATATGCTTCTGGCATATAGGTGACATATATGCTTCTGGCATATAGGTGACATATATGCTTCTGGCATATAGGTGACATATATGCTTCTGGCATATAGGTGACATATATGCTTCTGGCATATAGGTGACATATATGTTTCTGGCATATAGGTGACATATATGTTTCTGGCATATAGGTGACATATATGTTTCTGGCATATAGGTGACATATATGTTTCTGGCATATAGGTGACATATATGTTTCTGGCATATAGGTGGCATATATGTTTCTGGCATATAGGTGGCATATAGGTGGCATATATGTTTCTGGCATATAGGTGGCATATAGGTGGCATATATGTTTCTGGCATATAGGTGGCATATATGTTTCTGGCATATAGGTGACATATATGTTTCTGGCATGTAGGTGATATATGTTTCTGGCATGTAGGTGACATATATGTTTCTGGCATGTAGGTGACATATATGTTTCTGGCATGTAGGTGGCATATATGTTTCTGGCATGTAGGTGGCATATATGTTTCTGGCATATAGGTGACATATATGTTTCTGACATATAGGTGACATATATGTTTCTGACATATAGGTGACATGTATGTTTCTGACATATAGGTGACATATATGTTTCTGGCATATAGGTGACATATATGTTTCTGGCATATAGGTGGCATATATGTTTCTGGCATATAGGTGACATGTATGTTTCTGGCAATTTTACCTCAGTAACAGTATAGGGACAGTGTTACAAGTTGATGCTGTTCAAAAATTCAAATGTGTGAATACAAATCTAACTTTAACTCAATAACAATACAGAGACAATGTCACAAGTTGTCGCTGGACAAATATGAGTAAATGCGCGAATATAATGCCAACTTTACATCATTAATAAAATTGGGGCCATGTAACAAGTTGACAGGGTTAAAAAATGAACCAGTGTGCGAATATAAAACCAACTTTACCTCAATAACAATACAGGGAGTGTCGCAAGTCGTCTTTGTTAGAAAAGGATTGAATGTGTGATTATAAAACCAACTTAACCTCATTAAGAGTATAGGAACAGTGTCACAAGTTTTCACTGCTCAAATTACAAATGTGCGAATTTAAAATCAACTTTACCTCAATAATAATAATATAGAGACAATGTCACAAGTTGTCACTTAACAAATGTGTGTATATTCTTATAACAAACTCAGTTCTAGTTATGTTGTCTCAAAGCCATCTCAGTAGGCTTTCATGTCAAACAATGCTGTCTATGTGGTTTGAAAGCCTCTACACAAGCATATTGTTCATTTTGACAGCTGTCTAGTATTTGTTTCTTAAATACAATGTCTTTTTATATAATGGACAGGCTATTGTTCCCAAAATATGTTTACTGTTAAATAAAATATAGATATAAATAAAATGACACAGTTTCAGAGTAGCTTATATTAGGCTAAAAAAAATTCTGTTAATGACAATCCATACTGCGCCCGTTAGTTTCACTTTTATTAATTTAATTAACTACTTTGACCACAATGAGCCAGGCTTTACAAACTATTCACAGCACTGAAAGTATTCCCCACGGAAGAATGAACTCAGTCAGAAGGATGAGAGAACAGAAACTTATTGTAAGAATAATCTTACAGAACGGCGCATGTCGCATCTGGGCAGCCGACATGTGAATGAAACACTTGATGCATCACTGAGACACAGCGCACAATCCTCTGGTGTACAGACTCTTCTAAAACAGTCGCACAAAGGGTAGAAATCAGCGCTGAAGATCTGTCCAATGTATTATTAAGCCTTTTCAAATTTAAGGTTTCAGGTAGGTGTTTGAAGAGCATGTAGTAACCCAACACAATCTCACAGCAATTCGTAACTTTTTTTTGGTGGCTAATTCGTATGAATTCGTACGATCTTATTCGTACAATTTAGTACGATTTGCTCATCCCCCAATTACGGTTACGTTTAGGGGTGGGGTTAGGTGCCACGCCTCCTTTTTTAAATTTTCGTACGACTCAACTCATACGATTTCATACGAATTAGCCACTAAACTGGCAAAACGTAAAATACTTACGTTTTCTCGTGAGATCAGGCTGAATAACCCTCCCTACTCCAGTGTTGTGAATGCGATCTGCTGGTCTAAAGCCTGATTTATACTTCTGCGTCAAGTGACCGGCGTAACCCACGGCGCATGCAACGCACGTGGCTGTGCATTTATACTTCTGCGCGCTGTCTCTGTCGGTCTGCATTAACACTTCCGAAATGCTAGTTGGCAGTGAGGTGTAAATGTTCCTCTGTGTCGAGTTTCTTCGCTGCAATTTTGCTGTTCCTGAACACTTCCGGGATGTACAAGTGGCTCAAACTCGCTCATTTTGAGGCAGGAACCGGCGGACGTGCAGCAACTTTAACTATGAGGTAAACACAAAACAAAACTATCCATCCGGAGCTCCTTCTCGGGACTCCACACTTGTAAACAATCGCTCGCGCCATTCGCGCGGCTCTCGGTCCCGCCCAGACTCGTCAGCGATACCAAGCCGACCAATCATAGAGCTTGCGCTACGCATCGTTGCGACGTGTAGTTACATTTTTTGAGAGGTGCACGTCAGTGACGGCGACCGCCACGGCGAAGGGCTATGCGTCAGGTGTTTGACGCAGAAGTATAAATCAGCCTTAACAGACACAGCGCAACATGATTTAGAAACAGCAATGGTCTCCTTGTCGCAGATCAAAATTTACCTATTTAATGCAAAACTAAATGCGCTTCTCCACCGATTATGTATAACAACATTAACAAATAGTCTTGGAGAAAGTTTTTCGTGTTGTCATGAACGCGACACACAGATTGAATTGTGAATGAATGGAGAATGATTGACAGGCGCAGCGGACATGAGTTTAGGCAGTTGAATATTCATCTGTGCTCCACATTAAGCTATAGAATGGCTTCGGCACATTTGGGATGTAGTAGGCCGACATGACAACGTTTTAGTGCCTTATAATATGCTACCTTCGTGACTTTTGTTGGCTCATAAATCACACAGAGTATATTGCGTGCGCAAGATCAGATTTGGATCGATACCAGCTGGTTAATACGCGATCCAGCAAAAATATGCGGTATCGAACTGCTATCCGATCTAAGTATCGGGATCGGTGCATCCCTACTTTAAACTTTAGAACCAAGCACTTGAGTGTAAGTAAATGCTGAGGAAATGTTCATTTTTGGGTGAACGTTCCCTTTTTGGTTTTCCGCTGTTGAGTACACTATAGTACAGGTACAGTAGGATGTTTATGGTTCAGGGTTGCAAGTAGCCTGCCAAAGTCTTGGCCTATATTGAATTTAATGCTTTAGTGTGACTCGATACTTTATAAATTAGATTAGATTTTCTATCTAAATGCTTTTCTTTTTTTTTTCCCTCAGCAGTCAGTTTGACGTCCAACTGAATGTGACAAGAAATGAATAAACCCAAAATGGCAGCAGAAAAAAGGTTAGTGAAACTTTTTTGTTTTGTTTTTCATTCATTCATTTTCTTGTCGGCTTAGTCCCTTTATTAATCCGGGGTCGCCACAGCGGAATGAACCGCCAACTTTTCCAGCAACTTTTTACGCAGCGGATGCCCTTCCAGCCACAACCCATCTCTGGGAAACATCCACACACACATTCACACACACACTCAAACACTACGGACAATTTAGCCTACCCAATTCACCTGTACCGCATGTCTTTGGACTGTGGGGGAAACCGGAGCATCTGGAGGAAACCCACGCGAAGGCAGGGAGCACATGCAAACTCCACACAGAAACGCCAACTGAGCCGAGGTTCAAACCAGCGACCTTCTTGTTGTGAGGCGACAGCACTACCTACTGCGGCACTGCCTCGCCTTGTTTTGTTTTACATAGTGATTTTTATGTAGACTTCCAAAGTTTTAGAAGACACAATGTCAGTTTGTTCTGCCTTAATAAGTAAAAAAAGAAAGTTTAAAAGCCTCAGCTACGGTGCAACAAATCATATGGAACAATATCAATGCCAAAAGTATTGAATTAAAGAGCTTGATGAATAACACAAACTGAAAAAAAAATAATACACATTGAATTACCAAGTTCTTGCATTTTAATGACTTGAATTCCAGGGTTTGTATTTTTAGTTCCTGACATTTAACATATCTGTTAATTAAGGCTGTAAATATTTAAACGAAAAATATTTCAAACACGTTTTCATACTTAAAAATTCAATAATTCATATTCAATTTCCAGATTTCACTTACAAAATATTCAAGAATTTTTTTTTTTACAGAGCAAGTAATTACAGTTTATTACTTTAATTTTACGTAATTTTAAATGGACTTAAAAAACTTGAAAAAAAAACGGTGTAAATAATATGGCAATTTTATTGTATAAAACAGGAAAATTGCTGTAATTTGTCATTAATTAAATAGAACATAAAATAACAGTCAAGCTGTTAATTTACAGATATTGTTTGTAATTTTTACGGAGTTTTGAATATAATTTAAAAACATAGCTGCAAGCAGCAATTAAGGGGCCAAGCACTTTTGGCCAAAAGGTGGCGCTGCTCCAGAAGTTTTTGAGTACTTTCAAGGCATGGGGTTAAAGATGCATACCATGTTTTGTAATGATATGTGAATGTGTTGGTAAAATATTGCATTTTTGGCCAAAAATCGAAATGGGTGCCGCCCAAAATGGCTGACCTGTGAAAATCAGACATCATTCGACTCGACATGCTCTGCCGGATGTAATGAGACCAGTTTTATGAGTTTTGGATGAAAGGTTGAGACAATATAAACCAAAAAAAAAACAAGTTTTCAGACCACTAAGGGGCAGTGAGCCGAAACTCTGCATATAACCTCAGACCCTAGTTGTCATAACACACACCAAGTTTGGTATGAATCAGTGAATGCGTTACAAAGATATCGCCTCAAGTCTATTTTCGCAAGTTCTACCTTAAATTTGATCACAAGTTAACCAAAAACGGTTGGTCTAATCAACTTGAATTCCATAAATTTTGGTTGGCATGGTCTGTAGATCATGTGATTCAATTTTGGTGAAAATCGGAGAAAAGGTCTGGGACGAGTTCGATCAAATATATTTTCAAAAAATTTAAAATAGCACGAAAAAATTAATGACGGAAAATGACGTCATAGGGTGCGTTTGAATCGGCCTGGGCCAAGGAGTGAGAGGAAAAAGAATTTTGATTGTATGAGCCCATTCAGTTCAAAAGTTATCATGATAAACATATGTGAAAGTTTAGACAAGTGGTGGCGCTAGAGAGTTTGATTTTGAGACTTCATATTTGGTCTGATTAATGTTAACACTGTCCTCTATCATTGTACCAAATTATACAACTTTCCCGCATTTGCCTGTATGGGCTGCCATTCAAATCCGGCGGAAGAAGAATAATAATAATAGGAACACTAACGAAACCAATAGGTTTCTCCGCACCTACGGTGCTTGGCCCCTAA
>NC_141028.1:57082500-57160000 GCF_052040795.2 Danio rerio | reverse complement strand
TGACACAGTTTTCATCATAGCATATTTCATATAGCAATATCTTAGACAGTTGTTTAAAAAATTGTGAGATAATAGCTATATTTTAGCTGGTCTTAAAGTAATTTTTCTGGTATAAGTTATTATTGGCCATTAAAGAATGCAGTCTGACAGCATAGCTAAAAGACATGATTTCTGAACATATCACAGGATATACTGTTTAATAGGTTTTTAATATAAAAATAATTGTGAACTTAAAGGAATAGTTCACCCCAAAATGACAATTTACTCACTACTGAACACAGAAATTTTGAAGGAAGCTGAAAACCTGCAGCCATTGACTTCAATAGTAGGAGAAACAAATATGGAAGTCAATGTAGGTTTCCATCTTTCTTCAATGGTTTAGGATTGAAGTCATACTCAATAAGCTTGAAACCAGTAAATGGTGTGCAAATTATGACACATTACATATGTTTTGCAGCATTAGTAATATTTCTTTAAGCCTCACTCGAATGTTTGCGCATTTTTGCGCATCTATAATCCGCTTGAAGACAGAAACCCCGCTCTCTCTCTCACACACACACACACACAAACACGCACACACGTGAGAGGAGCAGTCTTAGCAAAAGAAGAAAGCGGGAAGAAGCAGCTCACATAACACGGACACTACAACAGGTGTGTATTCTGAATTACAGATAATTCTGTGAAACAGCTCTACTTACAAAAAAGACAAGTCTGTGTTTGCAGTGGATGTACAACTTTGTTCCAGAGCCATTCACACAGGTCCTCCTGCGCTCTCATGTCTGTCATAACTCTCCTCTTCTGTCATTGGGTTGTTCAGTGGTGGAAAGAGAATTGAAAAGCATAGGCTACTTAATTAAAAGTACCATTACCTGCCTAAAAATGTAGTGTGAGTAGAGTAAAAGTATCTGTTGTAAAATTACTCAAAGTAGGAGTAAAAAGTAGCTCTTTTAAAAGTATTCATGAGTGAGTAGTGAGTATTACGCTGTTAGTTGACGCATTAACATGTAATTTGTGGATGTGTGTGTAAACGTAACATTCTGTAGTGCATTTATTTATTGCCCAGCAGTCACACAACATCATAATACATTAATATTAGTTTAGATTTCGGTTGTGATGTCAGGTGACCACAATTCAATGTCTAGCCAGCGTCTAAGGACAACACTATTTTGATGTCCAATAATGACATCAAATGACGTTGATATTTGGATGATTTTAGGTTGTTAGAAAGTGACCAAAATCCAATGTCGAACCAACCTCTTGAACCAACATCCTATTGATGACAAATAACTGACATTTATTCATCAGGTATGGCAACTAAAATTCAACATCTGATAGACGTCATAGTGGAAACGTCTACACAACGTCAAGCTGTAACATCATTAGACGTTGATATTTGGTTGGTTTTAGGTTGTTAGAAAGTGACCAAAATCCAATGTCGAGCCAACATCTTGAACCAACATCATATTGATGTCAAATACTGACATTTATTCATCAGTTATGGCAACCAAAATTCACATCTGATAGACGTCATAGTGGTAACGTTGACACAACGTCAAGCTATAACATCATTAGACGTTGATATTTGGTTGATTTGAGGTTGTTAGAAAGTGACCAAAATCCAATGTCAAGCCAACATCTTGAACCAACATCCTATTGATGACAAATACTGACATTTATTCATCAGTTATAGCAACCAAAATTCAACATCTGATAGACGTCTTAGTGGAAACCTCTACACCAGGGGTGGCCAACCCTGTTCCTGGAGAGCCACCTTACTGCAGATTTCAGTTGCAACCCATATCAAACACACCTGAAGCAATTAATTAGGACCTGAACACCACGTCATAATTACAGGCAGGTGTGTTTGATATGGGTTGCAACTGAAATCTGCTGGAAGGTGGCTCTCCAGGAACAAAGTTGGCCACCCCTAGTCTACACAATGTCAAGCTGTAACATCATTAGACGTTGATATTTGGTTGATTTGAGGTTGTTAGAAAGTGACCAAAATCCAACGTCGAGCCAACGTCTTAAACCAACATCCTATTGATGACAAATACTGACATTTATTCATCAGTTATGGCAACTAAAGTTCAACATCTGATAGACGTCATTGTGGTAACTCGGTCCTAGAGGGCCGGTGTCCTGCAAAGTTTAGTTCCAATCTCAACTAGACGCACCTGGGCTAGCTACTCAATCTCATACTAGGCTTTCTAGAAACATCTGTGCAGGTGTGTTGAGGCAAGTTGGAGCTAAAATCTGCAGGACATCGGCCCTCCAGGACAGTGTTTGGACATCCCTGATCTAAAAAGTCTTTGGGTCAATGCGCGTAAAGATTTTGAACATCTTCTTGGACACTTTTAATGCTTCCAAAGAGTTTGCTGCAATGTAAAGTGCACATGTCTTGAGGTAGTTCACTATGATGCAATTTACCTTTTATGTGTGATTTGATTGGACAGGAATTACAGAACTGATTTTTCTTGTTCCCATAGACAAGAGGAAATAAAGTAGTGACTGCAGGTCGAAGGAAAGTAGTGGAGTAAAAGTACAGATGCTGCACTAAAAATGTACTCAAGGGAAAGTAAAAGTACACATTTTTAAAACTACTTATTAAATTACAATTCCTGAGAAAAACTACTCAATAACAGTAATTTGAGTAATTGTAATTAGTTACTTTACACCACTGATATCGTTACTTCTTTCGATATTCAGTGTGATTGAGAATTGGAGAAGGATTTCTTGATGAGGCATTTAAAAGACTTCAGTACATCCGCTTTTCAGCTGATCAAGGCACATGACACAAAATGCACACTTCGAGAATAAGTTTTAAATTGCGGTTTGTTTGAAATTGTTTACGACAAACAGTGTTGTTAAAATGCAGAGTAATAAAGTAATTAACACGTTAAGTAATTATATAAATATTTAACGATAAAACCACTAAAACAGTGTTGTTTAGATTTATTTTGCTGACTTAAATTATTTCATTCCTAGAGATGGGTTGCGGCTGGAAGGACATTCGCTGCGTAAAAACTTGCTGAATAAGTTGGCGGTTCATTCCGCTGTGGCGACCCCGGATTAATAAAGGGACTAAGCCGACAAGAAAATGAATGAACTTAAATTATTTCAAAAGTTTCAAAGAATGTTAAATCTCTAAGAATGTTTGATGCTTAATCTCTACTGTATAAATAATTGCTTGTTTCTCTAGATTTAAAGATTTTTATGATTAGAAAAAGTAGTATATACAATACATGTCAGTATTAGGAAAAAAACTAAACAAAAAAAGAAAAAAAAATTAAGCATATAAATGATTATATGGGGTGATGCAGTGGCGCAGCAGGTCGCTGGTTCGTGCCTCGGCTGGGTCAGTTGGCGATTCTGTGTGGAGTTTGCATGTTCTCCCCGTGTTCGCGTGGGTTGCCTCTGGGTGCTCCGTGTTCCCCCACAAGTCCAAACACATGCGCCATAGGGGAAATGTCACTTTAGCTATATAACTAGGCAGGTTAGGGTAATTAGGCAAGTTATTGTATAACGGTGGTTTGGTCTGTAGATTATCGAGTAAAAATACAGCTTAAAGGGGCTGATAATTTAGTCCCTAAAATGGTGTTTAAAATTTTTAAAGCTTTTATTCTAGCCGAAATAAAACAAATAAGATTATTTCCAGAAGAAAAAATATTATCAGACATACTGTGAAAATTTCCTTGCTCTGTTAAACATAATTTGGGAAATATTTAAAAAAGAAGAAAAAATTCAAAGGGGGCTAATAATTCTGACTTTAACTGTATATATATATATATATATATATATATATATATATATATATATATATATATATATATATATATACAACAGTTCTGTCTGGTTCTCGAATCTGATTGGCTGATAGCCGTGATATATTTAAGTAATATCAGCACTCGTACAGCCTCTTACCCTTTGTGTATTACTCCGCCCACATAAAGCCAGCAAAAAGCAGACATTACAGATCTAAAGTTTAAAAGATGCACGCTCAACTGTTTAACTGTCAGCTTTGAATCCAAAGCGGAAGAAAGTAGTTCCTCTTAAAACTGTTGTATAAACGGAATATTACACTCGTAGCAGTGCGATATGGCTGTATATCGGCACTGGTGCGGGCACTAAGCCAACGCACCCCTCCCACCAGTGCCGATATACAGCCATATCGCACTGCTACTAGTGTAATATTGCTCATATAAATATATATATATATATATATATATATATATATATATATATATATATACATTCATAATATTTAGATATAAAATATAAAAAAGTTTGGTATAGATTTGTTTTAATAATATCTGAGCAATATCACACTCGTAGCAATGCAATATGGCTGAATATAGGCACTCGTGGGAGACGTGTGTTGGCTCGAAGCCACAGGCCGAGTGTCTTAGTGCCCCAGCAGTGCCAATATACAGCCATATCGCACTGTGTGCACTTCTGGAGTGGGATATTGCATATTTATACAACAGTTTGATGGCATAACTGTGTATTTAAAAAGAAAATCAAGCACAGAGAGTCTGAAAAACCTTTTTGTAGGAGGAACTACTTTCTTCCGCCATTCATTCACATTTGCAGCTGACGTCAGAACAGCAGAAACCATTGCTACTTCACCAAAGTCACTTTAGAGCTAATATTTGAATGATTGTAGTGAGTTTATTGATCTGCTGTCACTCTTTGTGGACAGAGTAATACACAAGGGTGAAGAGGCTGTACGAGTGCTGATATTGCAGAATGTCGTATGACTATTAGCCAATCAGGCTCGAGAACCAGACATAACTATTGTATATATTATATAAAAAAAACAAACTTTCATTTTGGATTCGATTAATCTTTCGCAGCAAGAAGGTCGCTGGTTTGAGCCATGGCTGGGTCAGTTGGGATTTCTGTGTGGTGTTTGCATGTTCTCCCCATGTTCGCATGTGTTTTTAGTGTTCAGCAGCCACAGACTCACAGTCTTTCTCCAAACAGAAGGAATGGAGCAGCCGCTGTCCCCTCGAGAGTCCGGCCGGTTTGTGTCTGAGCGCAGTCGGGATGTGTTTGTGGATGAAGACGGTGTTAAACGTGTGGCACAGATGATCTATGAGCTCCGGGACAGTGACGAGTTCACCGCCAGCGGCTGGAAGAAGATGAATCCTCTCGCACCGTCACCGGACTCGGACGACGCCATCAACTGGGTGTTTGTGACAGACACCATGAACTTCTCCTTTTGGCCTGAGAAAGAGGACGAGCAGTGCGAGGTGGTGTGCAGGGGAGACACCTATCGAGGGTACATGTCTCTCTGTGCCGCCATCACCAGAGCCATGGACGAAGGTGACGACGATTACTTTATTCACTATAGGCAGCTATGTAGTTTTTATTGTTTATTATTATATATTATATTATATTATATTATATTATATTATATTATATTATATTATATTATATTATATCATATCATATTATATTATATTATTATGTTATGTTATATTATATTAAATTATATTATATTATATTATGTTATGTTATGTTATGTTATGTTATGTTATGTTATGTTATGTTATATCATATCATATTATATTATATTATATTATATTATATTATATTATATTATATTATATTATTATGCTATATTATATTATATTATATTATATTATATTATATTATATTATATTATATTATATTATATTATATTATATTATATTATATTATATTATAGTTTTTTATATTATATTATATTATATTACATTATTATTATATTATATTATATTATAGTTTATTATATTATATTATATTATATTATATTATATTATTTTATTTTATATTATATTACATAACATTATTATATTATATTATATTATATTATATTATATTATATTATATTATATTTTATTATATTATGTTATGTTATGTTATATTGTATTGTATTATATTATATTATATTATATTATATTATATTATATTATATTATATTATATTATATTATATTATATTATATTATATTATATTATGTTATATTATGTTATCTTATGTTATATTATATTATATTATGCTATATTATATTATATTATATTATATTATATTATAATTTATTATATTATATAATGTTATATTATGTTATCTTATGTTATATTCTATTATGTAGTATTATATTATATTATATTATATTATATTATATTATATTATATTATATTACATTATATTATATTATATTATATTATATTATATTATATTATATTATATTATAATTTATTATATTATATAATGTTATATTATGTTATCTTATGTTATATTCTATTATGTAGTATTATATTATATTATATTATATTATATTATGCTATGTTATATTATATTTTATTATATTATGTTATGTTATGTTATATTGTATTGTATTATATTATATTATATTATATTATATTATATTATATTATATTATATTATATAATGTTATATTATGTTATCTTATGTTATATTATATTATATTATATTATATTATATTATATTATATTTTATTATATTATGCTATGCTATGCTATGCTATGCTATGCTATGTTATGTTATGTTATGTTATATTATATTATATTACATTATATTATATTATATTATGTTATCTTATGTTATATTCTATTATGTAGTATTATATTATATTATATTATATTATATTATGCTATGTTATATTATATTATATTATATTATATTATATTATATTATATTATAATTTATTATATTATATAATGTTATATTATGTTATCTTATGTTATATTCTATTATGTAGTATTATATTATATTATATTATATTATATTATGCTATGTTATATTATATTATATTATATTATATTATATTATATTATATTATATTATATTATATTATATTATATTATATTATATTATATAATGTTATATTATGTTATCTTATGTTATATTCTATTATGTAGTATTATATTATATTATATTATATTATATTATATTATATTATATTATATTATATTATATTATATTATATTATATTATATTATATTATAATATATTATATTATATTATATTATGTTATATTATGTTATCTTATGTTATATTCTATTATGTAGTATTATATTATATTATATTATATTATATTATATTATATTATATTATATTATATTATATTATATTATATTATATATACAGTTTAAGTCAAAATTATTCGCCCTTTTGTGAATTTTAAAAAAAAATATTTCCCAAATGATGTTTAACGGAGCAAGGATTTTTTCCCTAGTATTTCCTATAATATTTTTTTTTCTGGATAAAGTCTTATTTGTTTTATTTTGGCTAGAATAAAAGCAATTTTACATTTTTTTTACATTGCAAAGTTCAAGCTTGATCAACTCTGACCTGCGAAATGGCATCACCTGATTGCGTGAGACCAATCGAAGATCAAAACATGGCCTCTCTGTTGTTGGACTTTCCCCTAGTCCCCCAGGTTCAAAGATCGGCCAGAGGCCTAAAATAAGTTCATATTAATTTAATGAATCAAATGGATAAAGCATACAGAGCGCTCTGGCCTGCAGAATAAACCCTTTACAGCAGGCATGTCCAAACTCGGTCCTGAAGGGCTGCTGTCCTGCAAAGTTTAGTTCTAACCTCAATCAGGCACACCTGGGCTAGCTAATCAAGCTCTTACTAGGGTTTCTAGAAACATCCTTGCAGGTGTGTTAAGGCAAGTTGGAGCTAAAATCTGCAGGACATCGGCCCTCCAGGACTGACTTTGGACATCCCTGCTTTACAGGATGAGGTTTACATGTTGGCATTCCACACTACTCTCTAACCCTGGCAGCCAAGTATATATCACTGATTTGCCTTCAACCCTGCCCGAGGGCGCTTTAGTAAGAAAGATCCTCCATTCAGATCAGTTCAATCATCAGTTAAATCATCAATTGTTAGGCAGAACAGCACATCTGCACAGAAAAAGTTACGCACACACATAACAGAGCCTACAGGAGAGTGAGCTTGAGCCCCTCCAGCCTGTGATTGTTCTTGTAAATGAGCACACTCTAGAACACAGGTGTCAAACTCAGTTCCAAAAGGGCCGCAGCTCTGCACAGTTTAGTTCCAACCCTAATTAAACACACCTGATCAAACTAATTGAGTCCTTCAGGCTTTTTTTAAACCTACAGGTAAGTGTGTTGGAGCAGGGTTGGACCTAAACTGTGCAGGGCTCCGGCCCTCCAGGAATTGAGTTTTGACACCCCTGCTCTAGAAGAAATGATGTAACATTCCGTCGATAACAAGTATGAGGAGTTATCTTCTGTTATCAGTCACACAAAGGCACGGCTGTTATGGAGCAAAATTATATGAGGTTAAGCACAAGGTTATTTGAGGATAAACACATCAGAATATGTTCATGCAATTATTTAAAAACAGAACTAAACTATTAATGCAATGATTAATCTATTAATGCAAAGGATGAAGTTAAAATCATCAAACGTTCCTTTACTGTACAGACACTAACATATGCACCAATTGCTTGCTTTTTTTAAATGTCTAATCAGGTCTAATTGTTTAATCCCGCCCCTTTTGCTGCGCCGTACAACAGAATTTTGCATGCTCAAACTCTACTGTGGCAAAACTCTTGACATTACACCAGCTAACAACGATCACCGCAGTTAATCAATGAATAGGTCTATTAGACAAATACGCAAGTTGAAACAAACAGAAAATGACTACATAAAAAAAATGCTAAGATGTGCGCACGCTGATGTTGTTTCTTTTTTTCAGGAGTGCCCATTACAAACCCCAGCTTCTTCAGTGAGATCAGTGAGTCCGAGCTGGCGAATGTGCTGCGTTCGGACAGCCCTACACCCATGCCCATGCTGAGAGAGCGGCACCAGGCCCTGACGGAGGCTGGACGGGTGCTCGTCCAGCACAGAGGATCCTTCCGCACATTCATGAGCCGCTGTGAGAACGATGCCCAGAAGATGGTCCAGCACATTGTGGAGAACATCCCGTCATATAGAGATGAAGCCACATATGAGGTTAAAGATGTTTGATTGATTTCCCATTACTGGTTTGCGGCTGTAAGGGCATCTGCTGTGAGAAACATTTGGCAGAGTAGTTCATTCTGCAGTCGGTTCATTCCGCAGTGGCGACGCCTGATAAATCAGGGACTAAGCTTAAGGAAAATGAATCAATGAAAGTTTAATTGGACTCTGTGCTTTTGTGGTAACACTTTACAATACGGGACACATAGTTAGGTAAAGAGTACATGCAGGAAGGGGTTATCGCAGAATAAAGCACTGAGAATAAAGACTGAAGTGCATTATTCTGTGATAACAACAGTCCTGGATGTCACAAAACATAAAAATTTGACACAAAACAGTGTTCTGAGCCATACTAGTTTTGCAATTTTTTAATTAAAGGCAAAGCCGACAGAAATGAAAACGGAGTATACACTAACCTGTGTGTTGTTCATTCACAAGATGGCACCAAACGTTTAAAAACAGTTAAGCAGAAACATATGAATGTGGATGTAATTATACTGGATTTAAATGTAATTCGAGGTGGTTCGAAGTTTCCAGGCCTGTGTTATTTAGTGGTTGTTATCTTGGAATACCTTGGAATGCTATGACTGACCAATCAGAATCAAGTTTTCCAGACAGCTTTGTGATATATTAGGAAAAAAGTGCATCCAGGAGGTTTTTATTGAAGAGTAAAGCTTAAAAGGATTATCAACAGCCCGATGCGAGTTGGATCACTGTCGTATAAGACCGAAGGGCTTAATTCTACAAAAAAAACAGCCTGATCTCATGAGAAAACGTAACTATTTTATATTTTGTCAGTTTAGTGGCTAATTTGTACAAATTTGTACGATTTTAAAAAGGAGGCGTGGCACCCAACCCCACCCCTAAACCCAACCGTCATTAGGTAATGAGCAAATCGCACTAAATTATACGAATTAGATCATACAAGTTCATACGAATTAGCCACTAAATCAAAAAGTTACGAATTGCTGGAAGATTGCATTGGTAAACAACCATCCTAAATGTACTTCATCCCCTTATTACACTTCTACTTGCCAAAAAAAACATAAACATTAGACATCAATTTTATTGAGTTGTAATACTTTATTGATTCCTAAATTAAATGGAAAGCTGGCAGAAACAGCTGATGGAGTATACACTTAACTGCGCATTATTCAGTCACAAGATGGAGCCAAACAGGCAAAAACGTAAAGCTGACAGAAACGAAACTGGCTGAATAAAACATAGACTAACCTACATATTATTCATTCACAAGACGCCAGTCAATAACAGTTAAAAACCACAATGTGACAGACAAGAAGATACATCTGAATGTGGATGTAAGTTTATGGATGTGAACGTATTCACAAATGGTTACGATGATTTAGAGTTCCCGGATGAACCTGTGTTATTAAACAGTTGTTATCTCGGAATAACAAACCTTGAAATGTTGCGACTAAACATGTCAAACATTAATAAATTCTGTAATAAATGTGTTGTTCGTTGTTTTGTCAGGCTAGTAAATACAACAACTAACATTAACTATGTGTCCCGTATTACAAAGTGTAAAAACGTTTTCTTGTGTTTAATTAAATTGCATTTGATAAAAATTGCAGACACCATCATAAATTATCATTATAAAACCCATAACTCAAACGAAACAATCTGCATTTTTACATTTTCAATACAAGTGCCAATGAGTTTGTGGTTTAAGTCATCACTAGGATAAGAAAACAAGTATACACAAATACACTTGTATATGTGGTTTACAAGGACTCTTAATGATGTATTTGTAACCCACCGGTCCTACTGCACCCAACCCTGTCTGAGCTGGTAACCGGTGATTCTTTGTATGGAAGTTGGTTGCTCTAACAAGGAGGCTAAAGACCATGGCCTCTAGTGTATGCTGCTGGAGCACCTTTAGAGGTCAGAGGAGTGAGGTTTTACCTGCATAGCACTTTGCTAGCTGACCTCTGTTACACTCACCCACCTAAACCTCAGTCCCATCCCGGACGAGCCCCCATGTGTATCTCACCGGTCCTACTGCACCAAACCCACTCTGAGCTGGGATCGAACCGGCGATTCTTTGTATGGAAGTCAGTTGCTCTAACAAGGAGGCTAAAGACCATGGCCTCTAGCGTCTGTTGCTAGAGCACCTTTTAGAGGTCAGAGGAGTGAGGTTTACCTGCATAGCACTTTGCTAGCTGGCCTCCGTTACATATTTTATACAGTAAAAACAGCTTGTTATATAGCCCTACCCCACTCCTATATATATTTATACCAAATAAAAAGTTTGAAGTCGGTTATTTCTAAATATAGATAATAACTGACTTTAAACATTTTTTGAGGTAAAAATACTAGTGGTCTAAGACTTTTACACTGTACTATATATATATATATATATCAATTAGGGATGTAACGGTATTGTAAATACCGTCATACCGCAATATTAATTTTTTTCGATATTACCGTAGTCGCATGACTCGGTAAAACTATAGGTCTTCTGAGAAAATTTGCTCAGGCGAATGAAGCGAACGGGAGGTAGCGAAAACTACAATTCCCATCACCCCAGGGGTGGCCATCATCCCTTGCGGTCTGTTGTCGCTACAGATCCAGTAATGCGGAAATGGAGTGTGCTGCTAGAAGCGGGCATCAAAAAGAGCTGGAAATGATCGAACCTGAAGCGGGTGTTGTCGCCGCACGCGTACTGAATAGCGAATGAAGCGAACGGGATAATAATAACTGACTTTAAACATTTTTTGATGTAAAATTACTAGTGGTCTAAGACTTTTACACTGTACTATATATATATCAATGTTTTGTTAATAGGTGTATATATATTTGTTTGCTATTGTAGGGTAAGAGAATCTCGTTTTACAAGAGGGCTCAGATTCTTGTGGCAGACTTCTGGGGCATCATGGAGGCACGAGGAGAAGGCAACATCCCAAACCTCGACTACCTGACCATGTTCGCCGACTACAGGGTCCCACAAGGCCTGGTGTATCTGGGGGCTTTACGCTACTCCGATGCCCTTATGGAGACACTGAAAAACGGTTTGTAGCTTGTTTGCTTAGCTAGTCTGGACCTATTTTAAAGATTCTGAACTGTTTTAAAATCTATTTGAAAGAGTGCAACATGCAAGTGATTACCAGTTGAAGAAAACGTTTCCATTACAGCAATGCAGATAGCTTTTTTGAGAATAATTCTTTTGAGACTTATATCAGTATTGTAATTCGCTATATGCAGTGGTGCAAAGATTAATGTTGCCATTACTTTTCACAAACTTTTAAAGACATTTAGGGACCGAAGACAGTGATGAAGTGTTTCAGGTGTAATTCTGATCTCATTCTTCCTGCAAACAAGTCTTCAGGTGGGCAACAGCACGGGGTGTTTGTTGTTGCAGTTTGCGCTTCAAAATGCATTCTCTATTGGAGACAGGTCGGGACTGCAGGCAGGCCAGTCAAGTATCTGTTTCCTCTTCCTCCGCAGCCAGGACTTTGTAATGTGTGCAGAATGTGGTTTTGCATTGTCTTGTTGAAATATGCATGGGTGTCCCTGGAAAAGACGTCTTCTTGAAGGTAGCAAATTGTACTCCAAAACCTCCATGTAGTTTTCAGCATTAATGGAACAGAAGTGTATGTTACCTTTGCCAAGGGCACTTGACCATGGTCGACCCTGGCTTTTGGACTGGAAACAGTCTGGATGATCCTTTTCTTCTTTGATCCTCAGCACACGGCGTCCATTTCTCTCAAAAATGACCTGAAATGCTGATTCATCTGACCAAAGTACATGTTTCAACTTTGTGATGGTCCATCCTAGATGCCTCTAAGCTCTGAGAAGTTCGCTTCAGGACACTGTTAACATAGGGCTTCCTTTTGGCACAATACAGTTTTAAGTGGCATTTGTGGATAAAACGAAGTATTGTGGTACTTGACAAAGGTTGGCCAAAGTACACCTGAGCCCATGTAGTGATATCGCTTATAGATGAATGAGGATTCTTGATGCAGTGCCACCTGAGGGATCAGAGATCACAGCTGTTCAGCTTAAGCTTGCGCTCTTGTCCTTTACACACTGAAATTCCTCCAGATTCCTTTTGATGGTGTTTTACACTGTTGAAGGTGAAATATCCAAATGTCTTCCTATCTTTCTTTGAGGAACTGGTGATCCTCGGCCCATCCTAAAGGACTAGACCTTCTTGAATGCTGCTTTTGTACTTAATCATAATTAAATTCACCTGTTCATATTGTCTGCAAAGAAATACAAGTCAAAGTAAAGTTGGAAATCACTACTTTATTTTTTCATTTGCGCTTTTCATACTGCCCCAACTTTTTCTGATTTGGGGTTTTAAATAAATAAATGATTGTTATCCATCGAGGACTTCGAGGACAACACATACACTTAATACACAAATACACTTAATTGAACGTGCACATAGACATCATCTATATACTATATAACTGCAGGTTAACTATGTTTATATATAATAACTTTAACTGTTAAAAGCTATTTTTAGTTAGTTTAGTTTAGTTACTAGTTAATTAAATTTATTTGTAAGTAATAAAGTAATAACCTTAACTTTTTCCAAATTTGATTGTAACACAATACTGTGCACTTTTTGTAAAGCTGCTTTAATACAATAATTATTGTGAAAAGCGGTAGACAAATAAACTTGAACTGAATTATTCTGTCACAGGTGAATTGTTGAGCTCGGGTGAGAGGCGAGAGGTGGAGATCAGGGGTTGCTCTATCTGGTGTGTGGAGAAGATCCGACAGCATCTGTGGAAGCTGGTGGAGGAGAAAGATGGGAAGAGCTGCCACATCAACTCTGCTCTCATTGACTTTTACCTGTGGCCATATGCCAAAAAACACCACAAAGAAATGGCCCACATCCCAATCCATCACACACGATGCATCTACTATTGACTGCATCTCCTTTTTCTATCATGCTGTTTAGAACTCTAAATAAAATGATGAAAACGAGGCGATTTACTTCTGGAATATATTGTTTTAATATTAAGGGTTAGTTCACGCAACAATTAAAATGTTTTAAATGTTTATGTCAGTTTTATATTTTCTAAACACAAATTTTTGTTGCTGTTTTTTAACACTATAGCTTATAGACATCTTTAAAGCTAACATACTGATTCTAACATCTAATAATCTTTATATTAATTTCACGGGACCTTTAACCAGTAAAGGCTTTGTTTTTTTACATACACTGAAAACATTGCATGGTTCCACACATTCAATTTGTGCTGAGAGAACATGAAGGAATTACATCAACGTATTAGTTTTTACAGAGTTAAGTGGATTGAATTTAAAACAAATTAAGTTGTCCACCCAAAAAAGCTCAAGAATTGTGTTTTCAGCTCATTTTACATTAGTAGTTTGAACAAACAGCTAAGTTTTGCACATTCTTTGAGTTTTTATATATTTTGTCCATATTTTGAGTGTAACAAACACATCAGTGTTCAAATGGCTTGTTCAACTTTTAAAAAATCTGAAAAACGATGTTGGATTTTGCTGTATTTGACTTTACCGTTCTTGGGTGGCGCGCCAATGTGTTAGATCAGTGGTTCTTAAACTTTTTTCATCAACTACCACATCAGAAAGAAATTGTCTCTCCAAGTACCTCCATAATGACGAGGCAGATTAATTGACATATTTGTATATTTTTGAAATCTAAACATTAACTTTTATTTTAAAATAAATAATTTGGAATTACATATTTAAGTCAGAAATTAGATCTGCTTACTCGTACTTTACAGTATGTGTGTCAAAAACTGAGTGATTATATGCAGAAATACACTGCTTGAACAGTTCATACGTGATTTATCCTTTACGTGCAGAATTTCCGGGATTTGAGATCTCATCTTAAGTGGACCACGGAGTTTGTGTTAAACACACACAGAGACTAATTAGGCTATATTCTAGCTCCAAGCAGGGGTGCAACTGCACATTATTGCTGCAACTGCACATTTCTGGAAGGGTATACGCTGGATAAGTTGGCGGTTCATTCCACTGTGGTGACCTATGATAAATAAAGGGACTAAGACAAAGGAAAATGAATGAATAATACTAATTGTTTACTGAAAAAAAAAAACAGTGGAAAATGCGTCTCAGGATTCTTAAAGTTATCACGTGGTATGTGTTACATTTCTCATCTTTAATTAGGATCGCAGTCGTGATTACTGGATAAACATTTGTTTAATTTTCGTAACATGATATATTTTACCAGAGGTGACAACACCATGTATGTCAGGTATTCACAGAATTAATTAATACATTTTTAGGAAACATTCAACGACAAACAAATAGTTCTCATCTGTTATTCTGAGCCATAGAGCGCCACCTAAAGGGAGAACATATTGGCAGTTACTGACAACATTTCCACTCAATAATAACCACTGAAGCTTTTATGTCCGTTCAGGCCGCCATACTCACGTCTGTGTAGCAGTTTCCACTTGCACGAAGCCGAAGGTACCGACAAGTCCTAACCAGGTGAAAGTTTGCTTAGTAAATAATAACACCGCCGTTTGATTATAATCCCTACGCGTTTGCAGAATACGTGTGTTAAAGGTAGAAACGCGCTGAGGGAATATTACTGTAAACAGGGCGCCTTTGTTACTTGTTTTCAACACCAGCGAGCTAAAAAAAGTCAATGCTAGCGACATTTTAGGTAGCGAATTGTATAATGACTAAAAACTACATTATATCAGGGTGTAATTATTATTTAAACGTATATTACATAACGACGAGTAACGTTACATCTGAAGCGGTTGTTCAGCGAGCACTACAAGCTCCACTCGATTATATACTACATCTTCTAATTGTCAAGTGCTTTGTGTTTATTCAGTGAACAATGCTTATTAAACCTGTTTTTATTTGTTTATTTAAGTCTAGCATGCTAACACATTCAAACGTTATCCGCAAAGTTGTTATGGTAGATGTACGTTAGCACTGATTTTTCAATGCTATAATTTGCTAGTCCCAGAGACGCCACTCATTATTTTGATACAGTTATGATATTGTAAATATAGTATATAAATGCATTTATAGCGCTTTAAAGCCTTTTTAAAGGTCTGTGTAACATGAAAGTGCACATTTTTGTGGTATTCTGCCGCGTCAGGTTTGGTTTGGTTAGAGCCTGTTGTGTCGAAATCGGACTCCCCTCCCTGAAAAAAAAAACATGTGATGAAACTACAATCTCATAATTTACCAAAATGTATGATATCAGGATAAATTTGGCTTATATGTGACCTCTTAAACCTGTATGTGTAGGGAGAGTAAATCTAAATTAATTTGCACCATTAATTATTTACTTTTAATTTTGTATTAGAAATTTGCTCTGAATGTTATACTTTTAAAAGTGCCATGACATTTAAATAGTTTTTCTAGATGTTAGTATCAGTATTGTTAGTTTTTAAGATATCTACAACTTATTTAAGAGTCAGCATACGGATGCAACGATTATAAATTTTGTTTGTACGATTATAGTCTGAGGAATAATCACGATTATTACACATTCATACATTTCAAAACACTACTGGTTTAGAAAATCACATGAAAGCACCCTGTATTTTAAATTGTTATTGTTATTTAATACAGCACAAAATAGTATTAAAAACAACCAATAAATCATTTGTCTTTGGAATTAAAAATAAGTGAAAAAAAAGTTTTTGACATTTAAACAATAATTATTTAACACTGAAAATAAATGACAGAACAATAAATAAATGTAAAAAATAAGAATAAATAAAAACATTGTATTTGTCGAATGCAAGTCTATTGCAAGTATTTCCCTTTTAAAGAAAACAAATGTAGTCAAAGGCTGTTGAACCTCTGTCTGAAAGGCACTTTTGATCAACTTTATTACATAAATGTTTGGTGTTTTCGTTTAAGATTTTTTATTCCATACAAAGTATAAAGCTGAGCGAGAATAAACATCCTGCGGTGCGATATTCGCGAATTGAGCGTTTGACGCGTTTAGCGCGTGAATCGCTTGAGTTCAAAAATCCGTGTTAGCCAATCAGAAGCTTGCTCTTGTGGGGGGCGTGATTTTGACGTATGCCTGTTGTTGGTGTCCTGGGGCAAATCCTCCAGCCGACACCGACAACAGTGCATCAAAGTGGGCTCGGCTCAGTCAGAAGCACCGCTGAAAGCCTCCATCATCCAGGTATAGTTTCTGGAGGAGTATATGAACTCACAAAGCTGGGTGCACCTCTGAACCTTTAGTGGACTCAGACACGGCCCTAAACGTCTCAACGCTGTTTTTCAGCCTTCATAAAACACATAAACTGTATTTTCTTAATAAAATCCATGTTAGCCATTTAGCAACGAAGCTAGAGTCACCGGGCAGACAGAAGCCCTGCCCATCACGCGACTCCGCGTCTGTTCTGAATTAAATTTGACGCGTGAATGAAGCAGATTTGATGCGCGAATGAAGCGAGTAAACTCAAATGTTCACGCGGCTATTTATGCGCGAATATTGTGATTTATCCGCGGATTCCGAGTCTGGTGTGAACGCAGCATTATAGGCGTAATCATTTCTGGAAACCTATTCAATGACATAATTTTGATGGTTGTTTGTCGCCACCTGTTGGTTACACAATGTAATTGCTACAACATTCACCAGCGTCAAGTTCCATTAAATGGAGATCTTAATCTTTACCACAAACATCAGTGTTATATGTTATAACTATAAACTGTTCTCCGAGCTCTTCTGTGTTATTTGATGGTTTGTAACGACCTGTAATAGTGTAAAAACTGAATATCTCTTGATCAAACACAGATTTGAATGCAGCACTTCGATAGATTAATAAACATATGCTAATCATTATCATTTATCATTCATGTTGCGTGGGTTTAAATTGAGATCACGATCCTTTAATGTTTATTGTGCAGCTTTACAATGAATGCATTATGGCAGACTGAACAAGCAGTGACAGAAAACACCTTTAATTAAAAGCCTAACCGTACGTTCACACCGAAAGCGGCGAGAGCGTCAAAGTAGCCGGAAGTCATTCATTTTCAATGAGAGCCGGCGGCGATAAGCGGCGAGGAGCAGCGCGGCGCGTCTTCGCCGGCGTGAGCGTCGAGGAGAGTTGAAATGAAGTCAACTTTATGGTAATGAGCTATGACGCGGTTTGGCGGCAAGCAATCAGAATGAAGACGTCCATCGCTTGATAGCAGTTCAGAGAACACAGACCTGTGAACTTTGGTTCCGACCACAGTTGTTCCCAATGGTTTGATTATTGCGGTCGCCGGATTTCCAATTATTTACAATTTTTTTCCTACAGGAACATACATTAAATAAGTTACTGGTGAGTTACTGATGTTCATTAATGCTATATAAATTTATCTTGAAAAAGCGGGAATCTCACGCGATGTGACAGTACAAGACAGTACTGCTGCTTCAGGATATTTCAGACAAATGGACACATATTGGATAAATAGAGCAAAGCCACACCACACGCAACTTGATCTTCCATTGTTGTATGAATTTGATAAGAAGTGCGCAACATTTTCACGCTAGAAAACGTTTTATGCAGGAATGTAACTGATATGCTGCTCCTTTAAATATGAGATCAATGTTGCGAGTTTTGACGCTCTCGCCGCAGGAGCTGAAGGCAGAGAGTGTTGTCGCCAGGGCGGCCAGAGCGACCTTGGACGCTCTCGCCGCTTTCGGTGTGAACGTACGGTAAGAATGCATTTAGCTGCCACTGCAACTTTTTCCGTCATCATTATATTTACAGGGAAGCCAAAATGCTTTCATACATGTGATTTTAAATGATGCGGGAGGTGATCTCTTTGCGACTGTATAGTTCAAAAAAAGTTCTTAATCAACAAGTTACTTGCGTTCCAAACCGTGGGTTCCTAGTTAATAATGAAACCGGTTAATCGTTGCATCCCTACTTTATTTTTCGTCAAGTAAATGTTGCACTGACTGATGTTGGTGTGATTGGCAGGTCTAGGATGGCATCAGCAGTGATCTCCGTGCCCACCACCGCCTCACGCTTCGCCCTGCTGCAGGTCGACTCTGATTCGGACTCAGATTCAGATGTAGGAAAGCCGAAGGCGGCGGGTCGAGGAGCAGGGAAGCCCCGGTCGGGGAAATCGCCTAGTGGGAAGAACAGCCAAAATAACGAGAAAAAGAAGGAAAAGAGGAGACGGAAGAAGGAACAGCAGCAGAGTGAAGCTAATGAGGTGACAGAAAACAAATATGTATATGTTCGTCTGTCTGTCAGTCTGTCTACTTATAAACCTTTTTCTTGGAACGCAAAATTACCCATTATGTTTTGCGTGTATGCGCAAGGCGAATGCAAAGAACTTCCGGTCGGCAGCTGATGCATGTAAACAGTCACATTTGGACAGCTTTGAAACGATAGTTTTAATCTGTTTTACCAGCTTTTATCCTCTGTGAACTAATACCGTTGTCCATCAGCAGCATCTCCTGGACTGATCATTTAAAGAAATGCAATCTAATAGGATGGAAAACAGCTGCTGTGAGGCGTTTTTCCCTTGTTGTCAGACGGCATCTTCTGCAGTTTAAATGAAGCCTCGTCATCGCTAAAGTCAACATTTTCTCTTTATTTCAAATATATAACCAGCCCAAACAAATGTAGTTCACCAAAATGTTTGACACACACACATAGCCTGTACTGTGCCACTGACACACTGATTTAATAACTGTGACAACGTGAAAATATAGGCTAGTCTCATATCGAAATGACAGAAAAACACAAACCGTGGTAAAAACAACACACGAAATAAAACACAAACGGCTCGCGATTAGAATGAACAGCAAATCAGCAGCAGAGGATCAGTAACAGACTTTTATTGGTCATTTTTGTAAATTGCACGACTTTCATACCTGTTAAGTTTCATGCCAGTACTCTGGTTTGCTGTCTCTCTCTCTCTCTCTCTCTCTTTCTCTCTCTCTCTTTCTCTCTCTCTCTCTCTCTCTTTCTTTCTCTCTCTCTCTCTGTGTGTGCGTGTGTGTTAAAGAGCCGCTGAGCTAACAGCTGACAGGCCGGGATGGCACTCAAACACTGTATTTCTAACGGCAGACACGTGAACTAGGAGAACGTTTTTCTCGTATTTCTGACGCGCATGAACCACACGTGACAGATTATAACGGCTTTAACAGACACATTTCTAAGTTGTGTGTCACAAAAACACTCTGTTATCCAATAAAAACGTTATTGAAACCCATTTTCGGAGCGCAAATTACCAGTTGTAAACGCTGTAAACGGAAGTTTTTGGCATTCTACCGGAAGACGCTGGTCGCTATGGCGCCCTCCATGCAGCAGCCATGAAAAAGGTCTATATGTCTGTCCATCCGTCCGTCCTTCCTTCTGTCCGTCTGTCCATCCATCCATCTATTTATCTCATTTCCAGGGGGAGGGGCTCAGACCAAACATGAGTTTCTGCAGATTTTGTGTGATTCGAATGGTTGGATATGAAACTAAAGAGACAGTTGTTGTTTAACTGTATTGTTGATTCAAAATAGGAAATTTAGTCATAAGCTTGGCGATTTTGGAGAATTTGACGTTTCCGTTTTGACGAGCATACTGCTCGAGAGGCGTTTCAAAGATGACCGCCGAGTGAAATCACTTGGACACAATCCCAATTCCACCCCTTTGCCCTTCACCTTACCCGATTCTCTTTAACTTAAAGGTGTAGAGATGAGGGGAAGGGCTAGATAGCTCTTGAAACTGAGTTTTTTTTAGGACCACACTCGAAACCAAGGGATAAAATAAAAATTCCCAAAATAAAACAGCTGCATTGCTGCACATGGAAGTAAGGAGATGCACATATTAAATATATTTTTGGCAGTATTAACAAGCATATGTGTTAATACATTCATAACCGCGTTCGTGTTTTACCATCATGCTTTAAAAAAAAAAAAAACGCTAAAATAAAAACAGCTAAATTTGGCTATCAATAATCCATAGTAATAACTCCTGTATAGCAGTCCAACAAAATACTTTCACATCTGTCACTCGATGACACTCGAATACCCTGTCAGAAAAGTCTAGTGGTTGGGAATGACCTTTTTAAAGTGTCTGGTATAACGTTAAGGTTGTTTTTGTGTGTTTACATAGATCAGGGATGCCCAGACTCCGTCCTGGAGGGCCGGTGTCCTGCAAAGTTTAGTCCCAACCCCAATCAGACACACCTGGGCTAGCTAATCAAGCTCTTACTGGGCATTCTAGAAACATCCTTGCAGGTGTGTTGAAGCAAGTTGGAGGTAAAATCTGCAGGACGCCGGCCCTCCAGGACCGAGTTTAGACTTCACTGACATAGATGAATATGGCTATGGTGTAAACGCACAGTACAGATGTGAGTTTATTGCCACGTTGTATCATTAGATAACATGATATATGCCTTTAGTGATTTTGTGAAGATGAATACCAAAAAATAATACAACTGGATTAACTACAGCAGTCACGATTGTCGATCTCCTATGAAGCAAGAGCTCACGATGACATGTGATGACATGTCTAGGTGCTGCAGTGCTGTCCCATTTCTTAGGGGTTAATTTTGAAGCCCTTCACACTCCGTTTCAAGGGGAAGGGGTAGGGGTACAAAAATAGAATTGGGATTGTGTTTCTTGATTTCAAACATCCTCAGGAAAGGGAGGGTTGTGTTTTACGCTAAAGTCACTTTAGATAAAACATCAACTAAGTGCCTGTCAATGCTAAAAAAGAGAAAAACAAAAGAGTTTTGTCTTTCTACATTGCAGCTCAGGAGTCTTGCTTTTAAGAAGATCCCTCAGAAGTCGACAGCGCCTCCTTCACTCACGCTCCAGGATTTAGCGAATGATCTGATCAGTCCGGCAAATGTCCAGCAAGGCTCCAAACCGCAGGAAAACTGGCAGGAGTGGAAGCAGAGAGATGAACAGGTAAAAAAGCTCACAGTTTGTCTTTACTAGGGCCCGTTTCTCTCCACGCTTTATTCATTCGTGTTCATGTTTGTGTTCGTCACAGCTGACCAGTGACCTGTATGAGGCGGATCTGGAAAAGGCCTTGATGCTAAGTAAATTGGAGTTTGAGGAACATAAAAAGGTACGTTGGCAGGGCAAGAATTGCTTACAAAAACATATATTTCTTATACATTTGTGTAGACAGATCATTCATTTTTATTATTGTTTTTTCGTTAGAGCTTCACGATTCTGGCTAAAATGAGAATGGCGATTTTTTTTTTTTTTTTTTTTTTTTTTTTTTTTTTTTTTAATTTATTTATTTTAATTTTTATTTTATTTTATTTTTTATTATCTTTATTTATTTTTGCTTTATATAAAGATCATGATTTTCTCGCGATTCTGTAGATGTAAATTAAAGGTATGGTAAAAACAAACATATGGCACAACATCGATAATTATATTATGTTCAATAGTTTCTATAAATAATTCTATTCTACTTATAATAATTCTGATGTTGAATTATGTTTGAGATATATGCTTGCAATCTGTCATTTTAGACAATTTTATTCACTGGTAAAATCAGACATTTGCCATTATCAGATTATATTCAACAATATATAGGCTAGAGTAGTAATACTGACATTGTAAACATTTATTTTCATGCACAACTTTGGGTTCGCTATGGAAGAAAGCGGCAACCCATCTCTGGGAAACATCCACACACACTTTCACACACACACTCATACACTACGAACAATTTAGCCTACACAATTCACCTTTATCGCATGTCTTTGGACTGTGGGGGAAACCGGAGCTCCCGGAGGAAACCCACGCAAACGCAGGCAGAACATGCAAACTCCACACAGAAAGACCAACTGAGTCGAGGTTCGAACCAGCGACCTTCTTGCTGTGAGGCGACAGCACTACCTTCTGCACCACTGCAATTATTATTATTATTATTATTAATGGGGTTTGCCATAGGCAAAGTCCATTCTTACTATTGTGGTTAATTATTATTATTATTATTATTAATGGGGTTTGCCATAGGCAAAGTCCATTCTTACTATTGTGGTTTATTATTCTTCTTCCTTCTTCTTCTTCTTCTTCTTCTTCCGTACACTTTTTCGGCGCGTAACTAGTCCCGCAGCTTTCGTCCCAGACCCTTGAAAGTGGGCTCAAATCGTGCGGCTTTATCGGGAATGGTGTGCTATGACTTTTGTAAGGGGTGGGTGGTTTTGGGGCCCCGCAGGGGCCCCAAAACCACCCCCCAAAACGCATTGACTTAACATTACGCCAAACTTTGACAGATTATAGCGCCAAGTGTGAAATTCATAGAAATATGGGATTCACATCATCTGTAGGGGGTTGCAGCCTAAGTGAGAACATACCCCGCAAGGGGGTTTAAGTTGCACCCCTGGGGCTCTAGGACGTCCCAAAGTGCTCCCATTGACTTACATTGGCCCATTGACTCCCATTCATTTTCTAGACACTCGTAGATACTATTCCCGGAAATCGCCGTAGCGCCAACAGTGAATATCGTAGAGACATGGGATTCGCGACATCTCGAGAGGGTTATAGGAGGCTTCAAACCACACCCCGAAAGGCGGTAAATGTTGTACCCCTGGGGAGCTAGGACGTCCCAAAGTCTCCATTGACTTTACATGGAGCCAAACTTTAACCAATCACTGCGTCCATTGTGAATTTCATAGAAATATGGGATTCACAACATCTGTAGGGGGTTGCAGCCTAAGTGAGAACATACCCCGAAAGGGGGTATAGGTTGTTCCCCTGGGGTGCTAGGGCGTCCCAAAGTGGTCCCCATTGACTTTACATTGCCCATTGACTCCCATTCATTACATTGACTCCCATTATAAATGTCATATGTCAATTACAGTACATAGCAGTGTCATACTGACTTGGGGGTTGGCTTATTTGTCTCAGGCAACCAATCAGCATCTCATTATGATATTTGAGCTAACAAGCCACGCCCCCCCAAACCACTTAAAGACCCTTAATAACTGCCCCATTGACTTAACATGGGGTGGGACGTCCCATTGCACATCCCATTGACTTCCATTATAAATGTCACACATCAATAACATTACATAGGAGTGTCATAGAGAAATGGGGGTGGGCTCATTTGACATAGGCAACCAATCAGCATCACTATATGATAATGAAGCTCACAAGCCACGCCCCCAAAGTGGTCCCATAGACTTCTATTATAATAAGGCTAGATGCATATCTTTTCATAGCAGTGTCATACAGACTTAGGGGTAGGCTCATTTGACTCAGACAACCAATCAGCTTTTCAATATGATAATGAAGCTCTTAAGCCACGCCCATAAATCCATTTAAATACCCTTAATAAGTGTTCAATTCACTGCCATTTTAACTGGTCTACATGCATATCTTTGCTTAGCAATGTCCTATTGTCTTGGGGGTTGGCTCATCTGACTAAGACAACCAATGAGCATCTCAATATGATAATGAAGCTCACAAGCCACGCCCCCAAACTGGTCCCATAGACTGTCATTATAAGTGGCCTACATGCATATCTTTACATAGCAGTGTCATAGAGACATGGGGGTTTGTTCATTTGACCTGGACAGCCAACCACATTCAAGTTCACTCTGTAACCTCGCCCATAGCAACAAAACAGAGTACCCTAGCAACCATTCATAAACAGCTATATCTCAGTATCAGAACATCGTAGACACTTGGGGATTGGCTCGTTTGACTCATGCTAGCAAAAGGAACTTCCTATATGCTACACATGATAGCAGTGACTAGCTACATGCTAATATTGACTAGCCAAGTACTGTAACTTGCTACAAATGCTTACTAAGTATAAATATTTCATCAGGCATGTATGTGAGGCTTGCCTAGTAACCACCCAGGGTACCCTAGCAACTGCCTAGCAACCACCCAAATTACCCTAGCAACCGCCTAGCAACCACCTAGCAACCGCCTAGTAACGCCTTAGTAAGGGCCTAGCGACCACTCAGGACACCCTAGCAACTGCCTAGCAACGCCTTAGCAACCACTTAGAATACCCTAGCAACCACCTAGCAACTCCTTAGCAACCACCTAGCAACCACTTCGGACACCTTAGCAACCGCCTAGCAACACCTTAGCAACCACCTAGCAACCACTCAGAACACCCTAGCAACCGCCTAGCAACCACCTAGCAACCACTCAGAACACCCTAGCAACCGCCTAGCAATGCCTTAGCAACCACCTAGCAACCACTTAGGACATCTTAGCAACCGCCTAGCAACACCTTAGCAACCACCTAGCAACCACTTAGGACACCTTAGCAACCACCTAGCAACCACTCAGGACACCATAGCAACCACCTAGCAACACTTTAGCAACCACTCAGAATACCCTAGCAACCGCCTAGCAACACCTTAGCAACCACTTTGAATACCCTAGCAACCACCTAGCAACACCTTAGCAACCACCTAGCAACCACTCAGAACACCCTAGCAACCACCTAGCAACACCTTAGCCACCACTTAGAATACCCTAGCAACCACCTAGCAACACCTTAGCAACCACCTAGCAACCACTCAGGACACCCTAGCAACCGCCTAGCAACACCTTAGCAACCACCTAGCAACCACTCATGACACCCTAGCAATTGCATAGAAACACCTTAGCAACCACCTAGCAACCACTCAGAACACCCTAGCAACCACTCAGAACACCCCGTCACCACCTCATAACCTGTCAGCAACCACTCAAAACACCCTAGCAACCAACAAAAATGCATTTTACCCCCCATCGATTTGCCACGCAAACCCCATTCACATTTCCTTTAGGAAATGTACAATTCTAGTTATTATTATTATTATTATTATTATTACATATCAAAAAATATCTTTACAAGAAAACTGAATTTTTAATTTTGTAAGTTTAAATATAAAATATACAACATCAAACCAAAAGATTTGGGTACATGTGCATACAAAAAACTTTTGTTTTATCGATTCCTCCTCTAATTCACAAAAAGTGCATGTAGATTCCATGTCTCTAAACAAATTAACAAGTTCTTTCTCTGGATAAATTAAATGTCTTGGTTTATATGTCACTTCTTTCATTTTATTGGTGAGGCAGTTTTTACTAGGTAAACCTTTTCCCACTAAAAACTGTTCAAATAAGAAACTCCAAATAGATTTGCATTTAGGCAACAATGTGGTCCTGCATAACTTTTTAATGTAACAGTTATTAAATTTGTTGTCTACAATTCCCACACCATTGGTACTTAACTGATTAGTATGTAATAGGTTTGATTCAGAGCAGTGGTTCTCAAACTGTGGTACGTGTACCACTAGTGGTACGCGGGCTTCCTTCTAGTGGTACACGGAGGAATAAAATATGTCATGTACATGTTACATACATTTCAAAATGGATTAAAAATTATGTATATAATACGCCATATATGATATATAGCCTAAATTTCTGAGGTAATCTGCCAGGTTTTTTCACTGTGCAGAGTTGTAGCTGCTTTACTGGGCCTACTATGCTACTGTATTTCAATACTGCTCATTTTGGTGGTACTTGGGGAGACAATTTTTTTCTAAGGTGGTACTTGATGAAAAACGTTTGAGAACCACTGATTCAGAGGATAAATTGCCGGATAAGAGCGGAACAAGTCCACTAGGAATTGCATCAATACTATTGCAAATTCTTTAGCAGTTATGGGGATCTTTTAAAAATTGATCACATTTTGAATAACTGTCTCTAATGAAATGTTCTTGCCATAAAAACAGAGTTTGGTGCTGTCATCATCATCTGATCGGTGTAACAGCCCCCTCTTGTGGTTACACTGGTATAAGTTTTAAATGCCTAATATAAATGCAACTAATTCTGAAACTAATACTAATAATTTAACATTGTTACGTTGCTAGTTTGTTGTTTTCATGTGCAATTTTGCTCTCTTTCAAGGATGCTGACAAAGCTGAGACGGCGTCACCAAAGACGAAGACTGGTGGAAAGAAGGACAGGAAGAAGAACCAGCAGGGGAAGGACAAACGTGTCACCGTGTCTCTGAAAGACTTCCAGCAGGAGGGTGAGGACGCCGTATTAGATGACACTTTATAATAACGTGCACTGCGGATCAATGGAATTATTGGGTAACGCTTTAGTTGAAGTAACAGTTAATGCTATTTACAACTGGCTTATTACCTGCATAGTATTAAGATATTAACTGTTTATTAGCACAATATGATCTCATTTACATCTCTAATCCCACCAAATACCTAAAACTACTACCTTACAAACTATTAATAAGCAGCTACTTTGTAGTGTATTAAGCTAAAAGTCTTAGTTGATGGTTTGTTAATAGCATGAATTGTACATTAAAATATTTAAAGAGGATCAGGGTGGGGCCAATTAGGAGCACTCACTCACTCTGATCCCCCGAGCTCTGCCAAGGTTGTGGAAATTCCGAATTGAAGCAAAACAAATTATTATAGTTGGCTTAACCACTTAAACTCTGCGGACCCGGTACCGTATTTACACTTAAATACACAGTATTTTGAATACCCGAGCTAGGTATTTTACATTGGTTCATTTTAATATTTTTCATATGACACATGTACAAGTTATAGCTCAAATGAAAGCTCTTGTCGGTGTTCATACGGTTCTAGCATTCTTTTTACTGAATTATATTCACATATCAAACAGTTGCTGAATGAATTGTGGTGTTTCCATAGTGCAGAAATGTAAACAATACATTCATGATCAATAAGCAGCCACAGATAGCACAGACAGCTGTCATCTCTTACCTTATGCTGTGCGCTTCAGGGCCATTTCTCCTCTGTTTTTGAGGTGATGTGCATAAGTAATCCTTTTATATGTCTGATGTGGTCCAAACACAGTACAATATGTTTGATCAAACAAAAGAATAGTGAAATATGAAAACAATGATCAGTTCCTGTGGCTTGTACAGCACCTCTCATCAGTTGGAATGCAATAACTTTTGCATAGATTATGGTAGAGACATTTTTCTTTTTTCCTATGATTACAGACATGTGCAGGAACAACCAAAATTAATTACAGCATGCTAGACCACACAGAACCTAAAAGGTACACTTTCAAATTTGAGTTTATAAAAAAAAAAACACACAAAAAGCGCCTCTTTTTTTAGGTGTTTATTATAAAACAGACGACATATACAGTTATTTTAAACACTTTCAATAGTGTTTTATGAAAATTCAAAGGGTTTTCTTTAAAATGATACCAAATTTTTGCATTTACACCTCTTTATGTGGATTTGGGAAGCTTTTAAATTTGGTTAGGCAAAATCCAGGCTGAAATGCCCAAATAGCAGCAGAGTTTAAGTGGTTAAAATTGGCAAGAAAAAATCTGCACATGCGTCAACCAGCAGAACTTGGGAAGTTTAAAAATATACCGAACTTGATATTAACCTTTTTGATCACCAGCCACGTTACTAGCCACTCTGTACTTTCACTAGCCACAATTTTGTTGATGGGAAAATCTAAATATATTTGTAAATAATAGCTGTATAATATACATTTTATTTAACAAAACATTTCTTTAAAAAAAAAACAAAGAAAAATAATTGACTTTAAAAAAAAAAAAAAAAAAAACGGTATTGTCATTTTATCAAACATATGCACAGTAATCTGTCCTGGCTAAAAATCTCTCAGATCGAGAGTTAACTACATATAAATGGATCTCATATGTTCTCATAATTCCCTATTAAAGCATTGTTATTGTAAAAAAAAAAAAAACGGATAACTTAACTATATTAACAAAAATAACCGTAAGCAAAAGAAAGCGGGTGAAAAACATACTGTGTGAGATAATGAAAGGATGGTCACACGCACACGGTTAAGGCCAATTGATAATCTGTTCAAAGCGAAAGCAGCCGGTGCTGCTTACAAAATGACAAATTTGAAGCTCTTGAAAGACGCAAGACTGTTGGTGCATGAGCATAACTTTTTGTCTAGTCTATTTGAACCGATCACAGTTGCCTTCCAGGCACGATTGCTTCACGCAAGGAAACAGGAGCGCACACACGTTTTAAACAGTCCGCGCTTCACATCAGCTGTTATTTGAGCTATTTCTCGATTCTAATATCACATTTGCACGCCTATTGGGTCATCCTTATTGTCGAACCTTACTTTTAAGAAAACCACAATTTAAAGATTATTTTCAACCAGCCAAAGTAGCTAGTGATGGTTGCTGTCTTACCCGCCAAAGCTGAAATCTTGGCAGGTTGGCGGGTGTTAATGTCAAGCCCTGGAAAAACATAAAATAATTATTGAAAAAATATAAATATATTTAAAGTATCGCTGAGTAACACAGAAAGGTTTGTTATTTTATAAATTTTTTGGTTGTATTTGACACTTATTTAGCGGCATTTAACCCTTTTGTGCTGTTTGAGATGTTTTCATCCACACTGGGATGATTCTGAGGCATAATTTGACCTCCACTTTCTCTTTTTCAGTAAATGGATTAATTCTTGGTGACTAATCTTAGTTTGACACATATTTTGGGAAAATGCTTTGGGCTTTACTTTTTGAACGTGTTACTATCATCTGAGATTGAGCGTTTACTGCTTCTCTGTTGCAGATCAGCTGAAGAACAAGCCTGAGCGAGAGGTGAGTGAATATACTATCAGAGACCTGTAATAATATGAAATGGGCAAGCTCAACCTGCTTTGAGTTGAGACCGTTGAGATTTTCTGAAGCACTATTTGATTTTTTCCGACAGAAATATCATACATAAAAATTACATTTTCAATACATTTCAACGGACTTGAAAATGGAGCTGGATGAAGCAGAAGCTTATTATTTTCCCACCATATTACCACACACATAATTTGTCTATTTCTTAAACTTATTTCTTCTTTTACTTAGCTCTTTTTACATGAGACATGATCTAATTAGTCGTCAGTCCCATCAAGTAAATCTGCTAACACTTTGCCATAAGCTTTCATTAGTTCATGTATTTATTAACATGATCTAATAATTACAGATACCTTTGCAACATTTATTAATCATTGTACAACATTTATTGATGCATTATTAAAGTCAAGTTAATATTGGTTAATGCACCGTGAGTTAACTAGATTTACTCTATTTCCATTTAACAAAGGTGAATTTGCACTCATCGTCCACTTTATTAGGTACATTAGTACCAGGTTAGAGTCCCTTTTGCCTTTAGAACTGCCTTAACCCTTCATGGCGTAGATTTAACAAGGTACTGGAAATATTCCTCAAAGATTTTGCTCCATATTGATATTTTGGCATCATGCAGTTGCTGCAGATTTGTTGGCTTCACATCCATGATGCAACTCTCCCGTTCCACCACATCCCAAAGGTGCTCTATTAGATTGATGTCTGGTGACTGTGGAGGCCATTTGAGCACAGTGAACTCATTGTCATGTTCAAGAAACCAGTCTGAGATGATTCACGCTTTATGACATGGCGGGTTATCCTGCTGGAAGTAGCCATCAGAAGATGGGTACACCTTGGTCATAAAGAGATGGACATGGTCAGCAAGAATAGTCGGGTAGGCTGTGGTGTTGACACAGCCTCAATTGGTACTAATGGGCCCAAACTGTGCCAAGGAAATATCCCCCACACCATTACACCACCACCACTGGCCTCAACCATTGATACAAGGCAGGATGGATCCATGCTTTCATGTTGTTTTTGTTCAATTCCGATTGACCATCCGAATGTCACAGCAAAAATCGAGACTCATCAGAGCAGGCAACGTTTTTCTAATCTTCCATTGTCCAATTTTGGCGAGTCTGTGTGAATTGTAACCTCAGTTTCCTGTTCTTAGCTAACAGGAGTGGCATCCGGTGTGGTCTTCTGCTGCTGTAGCCTCAAGGTTAGAGGTGTTGTGCATTCAGAGATGCAGTTTTTAAAATACTAAGACCAGCTTGTCTGGCACCAAAAACCACGCCACGTTTTAAAGTCACTTAAATCACCTTTCTTCCACATTCCGATGCTCGGTTTGAACTGCAGCAGATCACCTTAACCACGTCTACATGCCTAAATGCATTGAAATGCTGCCATGCGATTGGCTTATTAGAACTGCTCATTGTTGCATTAATGAGCAGTTAGACAGGTATACCTAATAAAGTGGCCGGTGAGTGTATATGCTGTATATATTCAGTTTAGCTTTAGTGTATTATTTTGGATTTGGTAAACGTACTACCTAAACATGCTTTATTTAATTTGCTTGACAGATCAACATTTAAATCTATGGTTTACTGTTCTTATTTATTTTTACCACACTGTTCCAGTTACTATGACCATTTATGTGAAGCTGCTTTGACACAATCTACATTGTAAAAGCGCTATACAAATAAAGCTGAATTGAATTGAATTGAATTATTTATTTATTTTAATAGGTTTACCCACTAAGCATGGAATGCAATGGTTGCCAGATTTGCAGTTTCTTTTCTTTCTTTTTTTTTTTTAGCAATCTTTGATCACACTTTAGTTTAATGCACAATTAATGCCTTTGACAAACCATTAAGCAAGATTTTTAGCTCATAACTACTGATTATCTGCTAATTAATAGCTTGAAAAGGTGGCAGTTGGATTAGGGACACTTAAGATCATAGTTTAATAAGTGCTGATAAAGAGTTAAGATCCTAACAATAGACAGGTAATAAGCTAGTTGTTAATGGTGTGAATTGTTACTAAAGTGTTACCCTGTTGTTTTCCATAGCCTGTAAATCCAGCGCTCCGCGATGACAAGTTCTTTAACAAGCTAGAGGATGACGTGAGTAAAATCGTCCAGCGCGACAAACGCAGAGAGCAGTACAGCAACAGCGCCGGGCAGGAGGTCAACACGTCCTCAGAGCACGAGCAGGTCCGGCTTTCTGACTGCACATCACAATGTGATCTCAAAGTGGAGAATGCAGCTAAATATAACACCAAAACTGTTTTCAACTTCCAGGATGTGAGAACTGAGCAGCTGAAATACGAACTGGAGAAGAAAGACCAGGAAATCGCAAAGTTGAAAAAGACAATTTCACAATGGGAGGTAAGATGAAAAGAGAAATGCTGCAGCAGCTGTAGTGAAGACGGTAATAATACTAGATAATAGAATAATGCATATCAGCTACTGTACAATGGGTACAAAGGAAAGCATTTTTATTGATCTGAACTTGTGTGCAAACATAGTGCGCATGATATGCTGTGAGAAGGTACAACATCAGGGGCCTTTTTCAGTAAGGTTTAACCGACTGAGTTTAAACTTGAACTTTGAGATGATTTACAGAGAATAAAAACTCAAAGTTTTCGGTTTCAGAACAGCTGATCTGAGTTGGGTCAATCAACTTTGAGTCGGCCAACTCAGAGTTAAGCGCGCACACTGTGACTATAAAAAGGCATTATTAATGGAGCGCAGATATTATGAGTGGCCATGGCAACCTCTGAAAAAAGAGATCAGCATTTCTTTCTCCAGCTGAACTTGGTGTGCTCATGCAAAGTTAGAGCAAATATGAGCGTATATATTTAAAAAAGCAACACCACTGCATCAGTGAACAACAGAGACAGTTACTGTGGGAAAACAGCTCAATTTAATGCATAATTTTACATTTAAAGTATTTAAATATTTAAAGGTGCAGTAGGTGATTTTTCACAATGCTAATAGCTTAGCATAAGTCTCTGAATCACAGTCCCTCCCCTGCCGTCTAGAGCCACGCCTCTAGAGCCAACTCTTAGAGTTGCATGGTTAACAATTTAGGGAGAGACTAGGCGGAATAGCGATATTTACTTGTGTTTTGTTGTTAAACTAAATAAAATCTACATTATCGATGCTGTAAAAAGTCCCTGAAAATGAAAATAGTCTAATCAGTCTTTCATCGAAAGATTTTAGTAGCTGAACAACACTTCTGTAAAGATATAACCCGTTTGTAACAACAACATCTAATGTTACATCAGCTGTGTGTGAAGCTAAAACAGTTTTAAAAACAGAACATTACCTGTCTAAGAGAAATTCTGCAGACATTGTGTCGTCCTTTCTCCAGCGTGCAAAGGTAACTCCAATATTGATTCAGGTTTTTAAAAAGTTTTGATTTAGCAGGTTTGTACCGATCTCGCGGGCGCTCCCTCTCTTGTGAATGCGCAGCACCAACAGCGGTCTGTGGAGATGCGTACAAACGGACTCTATTTAAATTGATGAACATTTTTTTAGCTTTATGCCTTACCCAGAATATAAAAATACATATAAATACATTTAGACCATTTACTTTAATCATTGATTTTGAACAGTGAAACGGAAAACAGAAAAGGAGTTTCTCTCATTTCAGGGTTGAAATACTCTGAGTTTTCACTTAACCTCCTTTCTGAAATTGGCCCCAGGTCTATCACTGTTCTGACTAAATGTACATTTCATAGTAAAATACCCTCTGTGCTTCATCAGTTTTATACAACTCCAAATCAGAAAAAATGTTGTTTTCCCAAATTTACTTTGACTTCTATCTTATTGCATGATGATCAACAGTGAACAGGGCTCGAAATTATGACTGTTTTGGTCTCATATGCGCCCAAAATTAACTATGCAACCTCAAAATATATTTGGGAGCATTTGTGCGAGTGCATAAAATTGTTGTTTTCACAGCAAAATGTTCACCACATGCGCGGTATTAGGAGGCATTCATGCATTAGGCATCTTTGCACCTAAAAACACCAAACGCAGCGCTCGGGAATGGTTTAAAACAGTTGACATGTCAACTTGCTGCCGTAAACTAAGCCTGCAATGCTTGCCCTGCCTTCAAGCTCTTCTTATTGGCCCACTGCGCTAGAACAGAACGCAAATGGATTGGTTAATATCAGCTGTCAACCACTCAGCTCTGATGACAGCCGAGAAAAAGGTCTGGATACGAGAGAATGTAGACAAACTGACAGATATAGTTTTAGAAACCACCTAAAGTTACAAATAATGGCACATCTGATCAGTGATCATGTGCTGAATGTCAATCCAGCATTTACACTTTTTTAGAAGAGTGGATAAAAGACTTCCAGTGGTTAAAGTCCGCTATGAAAATGACTAAAGCATTCACTGTAAAGAGTTTTCAGGTAACCGTGTTTGCCACTGAATCTACACATTTAAAACACGAGATGTTCTAACGTTGTTTAATTCTTCACTTAATCATCAAGATCCTGTCAATCGTGCGACTGACACCGCGTACACCATCGATAAAAAGCATGCATTCACTGAGATGAAACTAATATTGCAGCTCATAAAAAAAAAAGTTACTGCTATTAAGATGACGTATGCAAATAGTTAGTTGTATGTCAATATCATGTGTGCAATATCAGACATCACCCGTGAGAACAGCACAGTTATTATTGCTAATTCAGTTCATCTCATTCACGCCAAGCAGTGCGTGCCGGTGAGCGCATGCAGATTTTTGTTTATTTGTTAGTTGTGATCAGAGTGTTGATTTATAATAGAATTAATAGAATTGTTAATATAAAATATGTAGTAATGATAATTTTTGGTGGGTGCGACTAAATTTTGTCTGGTGGAGTTAGGAGTACCGGTGCTACCAAGAAAAAAGGTTGATTTCGAGCCCTGGTGAAAATGCAAATTGTACCTCTTCCCAACAGAGAACATCCCCAACAGTCTAGAATGCATGATTATATAGCGTCAAGGCTTTACAATCAAAAAATGTGGTTATAATGGAAGTCAGTGGGGAAAAGCAGCCACCAACATAACGAAAGGATAGTCAGTTTGAACAGTACACAAGAGCAAATGTTATACTTTCTTACAGGTGAAATGTGCTAAATTGACCTCTCAAAAGATTTCAGTCCGATGAATCAAGGAATCTTTTATTTATTTATTTATATTTTTGATTTTCATATCTGTTTCAGGAAAGATATAAGGAAGTCAAGGCCAGAAATTCTCAGCTATTGAAAATGCTTCAGCAAGGAGAAAGTAAGTGCAAAATTGCCTCTGAAATCTAGCATTTATGAATGTTATAAGGGCTGCAAGGTGAATCAAGGCAAATTTGGTGCACATTTTGACAGGTAAACCGGCTCTGCAATTAGCTGTAAATCTCTAGCACGTGCTTTCAGATGGAGCAGCATTTACTACACAGAGCTGTTGCTAACTGACAATCTATGCAAAAGATATGCTAACTATTTAATTTGATTCAATCCTGAAATCAAAGTGAATCATTCTGCGATTTGACAGGCATTTCTTTGTGAACTATGGCTCAATGTTGCTGCTGGTCTGAAAACATGTGAGAACACTAAATTTAATAACAGGATTTTACTCATACCTCCCCTCACATCTTCACTTGAGTTTTTATTATTATGATTCCATAGGCGTGTGTTTATTAGTGATGTTAAAGTGCCATGACCCCCCCCCCCCTCTCTTTTGGTTCAAGTCCATCTCAGAATTTAAAAAAAAAAAGTGCTTCGAGATGGGTGTGGGGCTCTGTGAGCAGAGGAAGGAGTGGGCGTGGCTGGCAGAGCAATGGAAAAAGAATAGAGCGAACAACTGTGGCCAGTTGGCTCAAAGAATGAGACACAAACCACATGATTTTATAGTTTACAGAGTTAAAGTAAATAAACGGTAAGTAATTGAATGCCGTGCTACATTTGTTATTTGTAATTTCATATAAACAAAACCACAATTTGTTATATTATAATATATCATAATGTTATATCATAATATAATTGTGTTTATATAAATACGATAAATGAGGAAGACTTCTCTCCTCCTGAATCCTCGGGTCTGACTGCACTATTTGCTAATGCTTAATAAATAATTCATAGTGTGTAGTTATTATAAAGGGTTACTGAAATTTCTAATGTTCCTTTTTTTTCCTAGTGCACATCAGTTCTTATGGTGTGCAATTCATTTGCCTATGTTGAAAACTAAAAACTTTATTCTGACCATTTGACCGTCTCTTATGTCGGTTTGACGGATTGGCTGAAATATGCTTAGCCACGCCCCTCCAACCATTAGTTTTTTTTGAGTGAAAGATAAGAGGAAGAGTATAGAAATAAAGCCCTTACTCTGTATTCAGTTTCATTTTGAAAAACGTCTTCAAGCTGAAATAATTCAGATTTTTTGCATATTAAAGGGATAGTTCACCCAAAAAAAATGTATTTACTCACTTTTTACTCTGCCTTAATTAGTTTCAAACCTTTAAGTTTCTTTACGTTCTGTTGAACACAAAGGATATACAGAAAAAAGCTGACAACCTGTAACCATTGACTTCCATAGTAGGAAAAACAAATAGTATGGAGGTCAGTGTTTAATGATTTCCTGCTTTCTTTAGAATTTCTTTTGTGTTCAACAGAAGAAAGAAACTCATAATTCACTCACCCTTCGCTAGTTTCAAACCTTTATGACATCATTTTCTTTTTTTAGGTAAACTGTCCCTTTAAATTATCTAATTTAATCAATTTTAATCAAATTTTAATGGTGTATTTGCAGTTTGTGAGCGAGAGCACTCTCTTTTCCTTTGGAGTATATTTACAGCTGATCAGTCGTGTTTCCCTGACAAGATGTGCATGAGACATTTTGATTGTTAATCATGTAGCCAGATATTTTTTTAATTTTTATCCTGTTGATGTAAAAAAATCGTATCTAATTTATGTATTCGTTTGTGTTGTTTTGAAATGTTGTTGCCATGAAAAGTAGCCGTCATTGCTGATGTGGCACTAAATAAAAACACATCAGCAAAGGTCATCATGCAGCCCTAATTGGTATTGATCTATCTGTCTCTGTGCGTCTAGTGAAGGACAAAGCTGAAATTCTGCTGCAGGTGGAGGAGCTGCTCAACATTAAAGAGGAGTTGTCCTCACAGGTGTGTGTGTGAGACGCTACATTCACTCTTTCACTGGATGGCGTAGTTTTAGCATCAATAAAAGCTGTTTGTTGGTTTTTGTGTGTGTATTTCCAGGTTACACAATTACACACAGCTCTGGAGCAGGAGAGATCGAAAGTGAAGGGCTTACAGTCAGAACAACCCAAACATCAGGTATAAAACACACCAAACTTGTGAAAAAGTGACCACAATTGGCTGTTTAAAACCCTTTAATTTCAAATTTAACTTCGTTTACACAACATTTTTAGCAAAAGAGTTTAAACTTTTTCTTTTAATGCATTTTGCCTGTTTGTTTACACAGCAACAGCATTTGTTTATTTTTCAGTTTCTCTCTTCATTGTTGTGTAAATGTAAAATAATTATTTATATTTATTTATTTATTTTATTATTATTATTATTTTTACGCAAGGGAAAATCGTTGGCTGCATTGTGTGAACATAGCCTAAGATTCTAAGTTGTGTACTGCTGGCATTCGGCAACGGTGTGGGGTAGTTAGGACGATTCTAAAGCCTCATTCACACTATGATTGGCTAGCAGTGACAAAGCAACAAGCGTGAGCTCATTTCATTGGAGAATGAGCAACCTCCACCAACTTGAACAACAGCAACCGTTGGCGACCGGGTGGGCGTGCCAAGCGTCATGACAAAGTTGAGAATACTTCAACTTTATGCAAATGAAGAGTGACTTTCTTGAGCGACAGCCAATAGGAGCACTGGTAGAGCTCACACAATCCTCTCTATGCTCGCTCAGAGGCTGGTTGTCTTTGTACTGTATATACCCACACAAACTTGCGTTTACAGCAGATCACCACCCAGAGTAGCAAGTAAATTCCAGGGTGGGCCATTTATATGGATACATCTTAATAAAAAGGGAATGGTTGATGATATTAACATTCTGTTTGTGGCACATTAGTATATGTGAGCAAACTTTTCAAGATGGGTGGTGACCATGGTGGCCATTTTAAAGTCGGCCATCTTGGATCCAACTTCTGTTTTTTCAATAGGAAGAGGGTCATTTGACACATCCAACTTATTGGGAATTTCACAAGAAAAACAATGGTGTGCTTGATTTTAACATACCTTTATTCTTTCATGAGTTATTTACAAGTTTTTACCACTTATGAAATGTGTTTATTGTGCTGCCCATTGTGGTGGATTGTCAATGCAACCCTCTTCTCCCACTCCTCACACACTGATATTAACACCGCAGGAGAAATGCCAGCACAGGCTTCCCATATCCGTAGTTTCAGGTGCACATCTTGTATCTTCACACCATAGACTGCCATTTACATTTAAAATGTGTTTTGGTTTTAAGTAAGTCCACTATATTTTAGATTTTGATGTAACATCCTTACTAGATGAAAGAAAAATCCATAATTTTATAAGGTTTTGAAATGAGATTTAGCCCTGACTCTAATGCATGCCATATTAAGTAAAAAAAACTGTAACATTTGCATATTTACTGGCTTAAACACATCCTTGTTTTTCCCACTATAGATTATAAATAAATTATTATAAGTCACCAATGTCTGCATAACATTGATTACATTTTTTTTTATTGGTTTAAAGATGTGCACAAGTGTTTTGTACATTTGTTTTCATGACTTAATTGGAAACACCACAATTACTGAATTCTGTCATCTGATTGTCAGGTCTGGCTGGAGCACTGTTAGCTTAGCATAATGCACCGAATCCGATTGGACCATTAGCATCTTGCTTAAATATCCAAAAAGTTTTGAGAACATTCATTTTTACAACTTGACCTTTCTATTGTTACATTGTGTACAAAGTCCAGAAGGAAATAAAACCTTGCTATTTTCTTGGCCGATATGGCTAGGAACTATACTCTCATTTCGGCGTAATAATCAAGGAACTTTGCTGCCGTAAAAGGGCTGAAGCAGAAGCAATGATATTACGCAGCACTTAAAAATCCGTTATTACATCGATTTTCGCGATTTACTTCCGTCTAATCAACTAAATGAAGTCAACATTTGATGTGTGTTTTTGTTTTTTACAGGGGAACCGGAAGGGTAAAAAAGCCTCAGAAGGGGATGTATGAAACCGCATGTTAAAGGACAGACAGCTTGAATGTTCCACCTCCTCCATCAAGCTGCTGGAATCTGTAATATCTGTTCAAAACACCACTCACTCACTCCTAATCAGACTACCACAATCATACACACTTTTTGTGTTCGTATTCCTGCTTGTTGCTGCATAGTTCGGTCCTGAAAACAGCAGATGTTTTTTTTTTTTTAGAATTCGGACACTCATCATTGCTGTACAGTAAATCTGCTGATCTGTGCACCATGACTGAACAGCCAACAATCTTAAGTTCTTTTCAATAAAGATGCTAATCTACTTTTTCCAAGTCTGTTGGTTTATGCCTTCCATTCTCGTTAAGCGTCGTTATTGTTAATGAATGTAGCAGTCTTCGATCCATTTGCTCCACTCAATAAATCTATAATGATTACAGCTGGATATACTTGGACAGACTGACAGAAATAAGATAAAATAATCAACTTTTCACAACTGCTAGCATTGTAAAAATGGTAAAGAGATTTGTATGAAAATGTATTTTTGTTTTGTTTTCCCTGCACATTTCATGGAAGTTTCCAACATTTTGAAGAATGTTGGAAACTTGTAACCATTATAACAGGACAAACCAATACTACACTACATGACAAAAGCCTTGTCGCCGATCCAAATTTTAGGAACAACAAATAATAACTTGACTTCTAGTTGACCATTTGGTATCAGAAGTGGCTTATATGAAAGGCAAAGGCCTCTAGATTACGCTTATTTAGCCAGAATCAAATATGATCATGCCTTGATTTTGAGTTATTTAAGTAGGACAGTAAAGTCTGACTTTGTTTAGACAAAAGTCTTGTCACTTTACAGTAATAATGTCCAGTATAGAATATAAAGTCCTGCTGCAGTGGAGAAAGAATGAATATTGTGTCTGACTCCATCATGAGCTTGGAGGACTGCATCCATACATCTCTGACATGACTCAAATCACTTATTAATAAAGCCTGGTTTATACTTCTGCGTCAAGTGATCGGTGTAACTCACGGCGCAGGCAACGCGCGTAGCTGTGCATTTATACTTCTGCACGCTGTCTCTGTTGGTCTGCATTAACACTTCCGAAACGCTAGTTGGCAGTGAGGTGTAAATGTTCCTCTGTGTCGAGTTTCTTCGCTGCTGTTTTGCTTTTCCTGAACGCTTCCTGGATGTACAAGTGGCTCAAACTCGCTCATTTTGAGGCAGGAACCGACGGACGTGCAACAACTTTAACTATGAGGTAAACACAAAACAAAACTTTCCATCCAGAGCTCCTTCATATGACTCCACACTTGTAAACAATCGCTCCATTGGGCTAGCGCTGCTCTCGGTCCCGCCCAGACTCATCAGCGCTACCAAGCCGACCAGTCACAGAGCTTGCGCTAAGCGTTGTTGCAACGTGTAGTTACATTTTTTGAGAGGTGCATGTCAGTGACGGCTACGGCGAAGGGCTATGCATCAACGCCGTAGCATACGCCGGCGTTTGACGCTGAAGTATAAATCAGCCTTAAAGTCTTCTGGAATGCCAAAGAAAGCGTTCTTACAGGACTCCCAGAGTTCCTCAAGATTCTTTGGCTTCATCTTCAATGCCGCCTCCTTCATTTAACCCCAGACATGCTCAATAATGTTCAAGTCTGGTGATTGGGCTGGCCAATCCTGGAGCACCTTGACCTTCTTTACTTTCAGGAACTTTTGTTGTGGAGGCTGAAGTTTGAGAAGGAGCGCTATCCTGCTGGAGAATTTGCCCTCTCCTGTGGTTTGTAATGTAATGGGCAGCACAAATGTCTTGACACCTCAGGCTGTTGATGTTGCCATCCACTCTGCAGATCTCTCAAACACCCCCATACTGAATGTAACTCCAAACCATGATTTTTTCTTCAACAAACTTGACTGATTTTTGTGAGAATCTTGGTTCCACGTGGGTTTGAGTAGGTCTTCTGCAGTATTTGTGATGATTAGGATGCAGCTCGACAGATGACTCATGGAAAAATCACTTCTGACACTTGACCAAATGAACAACTAGAAGCCAAGTTATTATTTGTTGCACTTACAATGAGGATTGACGGCAAGACTTTTGTCAGGCAGAGTATAGACATCAATTGCTAGAGTTTTCCAACAATCTTCAAAGTATCCAGTCTGTACTGTTTAAAGTGTTTGAGGTGTGCCAGTTTCTTGAACTTGCATCTTCTTGCAGGTCTGTTCTCCATCTTTAAATGTTAGACAATCGTAAATGTTTTGCTGTGTAATACAAGTTAAAACATGCGCATATAAAAAACAACAACTCTTTTTGACTTTGAATTGTTGACAAGGTCCTTCTGGAAAGATGAAGCTGTGCTGCTTCCAATTTGGTTAGTTGCCACGTCTTATGTGGCCAATTTCCATCTATGAGCTGACGCCAAGCACCTGGATAGACCGGTCAGCGTACAAGTAAGGCACTACCAAGACATCTTAGCAACAGTTGAGTTCTACAACAATTTTAAAGCCTGTGTGTGAAATAAAAATGTACAATGCTTATTTTGATTATGCACGTTGTTGTTTAGGTGAACAATTAATCCATACAAGTTAATCCACTGAAAAAAAAAAAAACTTTGGTAATCTTCAATCAAAGTCTGACCAATTGCTTGTACCTTTGTCTGGTGGCTTCAGCCACAGTTTTCTTAGTCATATGAAATCCAAAGAAGTTTATTTATAAACTATTTCGAGAGGATCACGTGCTTATGGTTGCTTGCGGCTGATCTCACATTATCCAATTTATGATTCACTAATCAGACGATTCCTAAGCCACTATAAATACCCTAAGTTCCATATAACAGCCATCTTCATTTTGAAGAATCCACCCCTACTCCTCCTTTCCTAGATGGGTGGCACGGTGGCCCAGTGGTTAACACTGTTGCCTCACAGCAAGAACGTCACTGGTTCTAGTCCTTACCAAGCCAACTGACGTTTCTGTGCAGAGTTTACACGTCCTCCCCATGCTCATGTGGGTTCCCCATTTTCCTCCCACCGCCCAAAAGCATGCAACTTAAGTTAATTAACTAATCCAAATCGGCACCATAGACATGCTCCTAGTAAGTAGTTATCTCTTAAGAGCAATCACTATCTGTTCATTAGCTACTACAGCAGGGGAGTTCTCGAGATCTACTTTAGCTTAAACTCCCCTCTCGCCTTACAAACAGGAGGGAGCCCTGGGCTTGAGGATCTTATGGGCTCAGGGCTCTCTCCTGGGGGACAGCATGCCAAACAAGCTTTATAATCAAACATCCGCTTGGTGTGAACTCTTGAATTCACTCTTTATTTTTTGTGTATATAGTAGTGCTTGTACACTGCAAAAAATGCTTTTCTTACCTAGATTTTTTGTCTTGTTTCTAGTCCAAATATCTAAAAATTCTTATATCAAGAAACATTTTCTAGGCAAGCAAAATACATTGTCTTGTTTTCAGAAATAATATCCCAATATTAAGAGAGTTTTTCCTTGAAACAAGCAAAATAATCTGCCAATGGGGTAAGCAAATTAATCTTGTTTTTCCTTTTGACATAAGATTATTTTGCTCACCCCATTGGCAGATTATTTAGCTTGTTTTAAGGGAAAACTCACTTAATTTTGGCATATTATATCTTAAAACAAGACAGTATGTTTTGCTTGTCTAGACAATTCTTCTTGATTTAAGAGTTTTTAGATATTTGGACTAGAAATAAGACAAAAAATCTAAGTAAGAAAAGCATTTTTTGCAGTGTAAAAAATGTGTGCAGAATGTGCACTGAATTATTTTGCAAATAAAAAAAATGTTTAATGAAAAACCCTCAAAACTGCTTTTCTTCACTTCTGCTCCACCAGTTTGTTACTGTTTTATTGCGTGGGGCACCAAAAAGTGGTATACAGTTCATCATTCATTCATTCATTCATTCATTCATTTTCTTTTTGGCTTGGTCCCTTTATTAATCTGGGGTTGCCACAGTGGAATGAACCACCAACTTATCCAGCATATGTTTTACGCAGCAGATGCCCTTCCAGCTGCAACCCATCTCTGGGAAACATCCATTCACTCTCATTCACACACATACACTACGGACAATTTAGCCTACCCAATTCACCTGTACGGTATGTCTTTGGACTCTGGGGGAAACCAGAGCACCTGGAGGAAACCCACGTGAACATGGGGAGAACATGCAAACTCCACACAGAAATGCCAACTGACCCAGCCGGGGCTCGAACCAGTGACCCAGCTGTGAGGCGACAGCATTACCTACTGTGCCACTGCGTCGCCAGTATACAGTTCAATATTTGATATTTATGTCCGTTTCTACTGTCAAAAGTGTGTGAATATGGGACACACATCCGGGTCTCATCAGCCTATGATGGGCCTCAGCAGAGGGTATCTAAAGGACGGAAGCACTTAGTCATGCTGGGGTACACAACTGATGATATGTTGCTTTGGGGCAAACCCTACACCAGGGGTGGCCAACCCTGTTCCTGGAGAGCCACCTTCCTGCAGATTTCAGTTGCTACCCATATCAAACACACCTGAACCAATTAATTAGGACCTGAACACCACGTGATAATTACAGGCAGGTGTATTTGATATGGGTTGCAACTGAATTCTGCAGGAAGGTGACTCTCCAGGAACAGGGTTAGCCAGCCTGTCTGACACCAACAACCATGCCATGTTCAAAGCCACTTAGGCTAAATCACCTTTCTTCCCCATTCTGATGCTCGGTTTGAACTGCAGCAGATCGTCCTGACCATGTCTACATGCCTAAATGCATTGATTTGCTGCCATGTGATTGGCTGATTAGGAATTAGTATTAATGGGCAGTTGAACAGTTGTACCTAATAAAGTGGCCGGTGAGTGTGATATATCCTATAGGTTCAATCTGTTGTGATAATTCTATAGTAATACAACAGAACAGGGTATATTATTTCAAGTACTTGATTATAGTATTGTTGAAAAACACTAAAGTTGTTACAATAAAGTTATGTTAGACATACAGACAGACAGACAGACAGACAGACAGACAGACAGACAGACAGATAGATAGATAGATAGATAGATAGATAGATAGATAGATAGATAGATAGATAGATAGATAGATAGATAGATAGATAGATAAAAACTTCAATGCAAAAAGCCAATAAAACTATGTAATTTCAGCGTGAACTGCGCGGTATCACTCGTTGTTATGGGAACTCACTGAGTGTGTTGATGATGACAGGTGAAGCTCGAAGCTGCTGATCTGTGATGGAGGGTGGTTCGCGCGCGCGTTCACGAGGGAGGGAGGGGGGAGAGAGCGAAAAAGAAAAGGGGGCTCGTTCTCCCGGTCATAACGACACATCTCTGGCGACATGAGCCACGCGTGACCGACGCTCCGTCCTCTTCAAAACCAAAGGCGAACTCTCGCTTTGCTATGCAGGACCGAGAGCCATGAAAATGCTTCGATTCCGGAGCCCGAGCCTCTCCTCCCTCGCGCTGGAGCTCCAGTGCACCGTCCGGCTGCTCGACGACTCCGAGATCTCCTGCAGCATCCAGGTAGTGACTAATAAACATGTATCCAGCATCCAGGTGATGACTAATAAGCGGTATATTGTTGACAGGGTTTGCGTTTGTTTAGCTGGAAGACGCCTATAGGGAGTGATGGTGACGCGCTCGTCATGGTTTGTGCTCGGTTTATTATTGCCGCCGTCACTGAAATGACCGTTAAACTGTTACGCCCTTGACTTTTCTTTGTACTCGAGAAATATTGTTTATTAAACGTGTTTAGGTCGTGAACGCGAATAAGAGAATTATAACGAGTGGAAGCACGTTTGTTTTAATGGTGTGTAATTGAATTGGCTGCCTGATTGGCAACGGAGATCCTGATGTAAGGCAGCGCGTCCATGTGTCTCAGACTATGACGATAAATATAATTTTTTTTTTGCTTCAAAAGTGATTAGTGGCTGAAAAAAGTGTAACAGTTTGATAATTGTTTGTAAAGTCTTGTCAAGTCGTTTTTCATAAATAGCACTTGTCACTCAGTGTGTCAAAGCACGTTTAGCCCTTGTGAAGTACACTTTTAAACCGAGCGTACTTAAAATAATGTTTAATAATAATGTATAATGGAATAAAATGCTTACTTGTAAAATAGGATGGATAAATAAATAAAAAAACAGTTACTTTTAGCTTGTGATTTACAGGAGTTTTCTGTTTGTCTACACTTTCAAATGAATGATTCGTAACAAGACCCTGATCTCTGATCTTAACGTTTAATGTTACATTTTTTACTTTAAAAAGCCTATATTTATTACAATATATTGTATGTCCAATAATATATTAAAATAAATCAATTATTAGCTGGAAACATATTATCTCATTACGTTTTTAAAAATTCTTCATTTTTTTATGTGATCGTCGCAGACTTTCTTTTTTTTCAAACTGCTTAAAATCATCAACAAAAGTCGCTTTATTAAACTTTTCAACATCAAAAGTTATAGGAGCAGAGATCAGATATAATTGAAATACACCCACTGGCCACTTTATTAGGTACACCTTACTAGTAGCAGGTTGGATTCCCGTTTTCCTTCAGAACTGCCTTAATCCTACGTGGCATAGATTCAACAAGGTATTGGAAACATTCCATGATAGCATCACGCAGTTGTTGCAGATTTGTCGGCTGCACATGCATGATTTGAATCTCCCGTTCCACCACACCCCAACGGGTGCTCTATTTGATTGATGTCTGGTGACTGTGGAGGCCATTTGAGTACAGTGAACTCATTGTCAAGTTCAAGAAACCAGAGATGATTCGCGCTTTATGACATGGCGCGTTATACAGCTGGAAGTAGCCATCAGAAGATGGGCACACTGTGGTCATAAAGGGATGGACGTGGTCGTGCTATACTTAAACATCTTCCATATATTGAAGTAATCTTTATTTTAATTATGTGCAGCTTTTAGAAAGGTATGTACTGTTTCGAAGTGCATATTTGACACAAGCACACTTTGTTTTCACGAGGGCCTTAAAAATCTCTAATGAGCAAACTGAAGGCAACTATGGCATGGATTTTTTTATGTACTTTTTATGGCCAACGTGTGAACAGCTTGTAATTAAACTAATGAAGCCCTCCATGACTTCCTTGGTTGTCTATGAAGCCTATGTAATTTTTATATGAATGACTAGGATGTTTTTGCAAAGAATGTTCTGTTTTATGACCCATGAATACTTATGATTTCCCAGATAATACATAAAATGTATTCTGTACTTTTAATGTCAATTTATCTTGACAAAATATGTTTTCGCACTGTCCTCTGTAATATTAAATATAATAAAGTAAAACACTCACAACAGTTTAATTTTACCAAATTAAATCATCTTCGAAACTAACCTCTTATCAAAGTTGATTCTGCCTAGAGATTAAATGAACACTCCACTTTTTTTACAACTTCCCTAGAGTTTAACATTTGACTTTTAAGGTTTTGAATCCATTTAGACAATATCCTGGTCTGCGGAAGCACTTTTAGCTTAGCTTAGCATAGATAATTGAAACTGATTAGACCATTAGCATCTCTCTTTTGCATTTTGATAATGATGATTTTCCAGAAATTCTGTACCTTTAATATCAATGCATCTTGACAAAATATGTTTTGAATTCACACTGTCCTCTATAATCTTAAATATACATTTAAGTAAAACTTTCAAAACAGTTTAATTTTAATAATATCATCTTCAAAACTAACCTCTTATCGAAGTTGAATATGCCTAGAGATTAAATAAACACTTCACTTTAAAAAAAAAAAACTTCCATCGAGTTTAACAGTTGACATTTATTGTTTTTGAATCCATTTAGACAATATCCAGGTCTGGCGGGAGCACTTTTAGCTTAGCTTAACATAGCTAATTGAATCCAATTAGACCATTAGCATCTCTCTTTTGCATTTTGATAATGATGATTTTTTTCAGAAATTCTATACTTCTGATATGAATGTATCTTGACAAAATATGTTTTAATTCACACTGACCTCTATAATCTTAAGTATACCTTTTGGTAAAACTCTCACAACAGTTTAATTTTACCAAATGAAATCATCTTCGAAACTAACCTCTTATCAAAGTTGATTCTGCCTAGAGATTAAATAAACACTCCACTTTTTTTACAACTTCCCTAGAGTTTAACAGTTGACTTTTAGCATTTAAATCCATTTAGACAATATCCAGGTCAGGCAGGAGCACTTTAAGCTTAGCTTAGCATAGATAATTGAATCTGATTAGACCATTAGCATCTTTCTTTTGCATTTCAATAATAATGATTTTTTTCAGAAATTCTGTACTTTTAATATCAATGTATCTTAACAAAATATGTTTTTAATGGACACTGTCCTCTATTATATTTTAGTAAAACTCTCACAAAAGTTTAATGTTACCTAATAATATTATCTTCAAAACTAACCTCTTATCGAGGTTGATGAGATTAAATGAAAACTCCACTTTTTTATATTTGGAAATAGGCTTGTTTAACAGTTGACTTTTAACATTTTAAATCCATCTAGGTCTGGCGGGAGTACTTTTAGCTTAGCTTAGCATAGCTAATTGAATCCAATTAGACCATTAGCATCTCTCTTTTGCATTTCGATAAAGATGAATTTCCAGAAATTTTGCACTTTTAATATCAATGCATCTTGACAAAATATGTTTTGAATTCACACTGTCCTCTATAATCTTAAATATACTTTTAAACCTCTTTCAGTTTCTTTTATCTGTCGAACACAAAAGAAGCTATTTTGAAGAATGCTGGAAACTTGTAACCATCCGCTTGTTAAGTGGTGACGTGTTTGTGACGTATGTAATACTGTTTCCGGGTCCAAGCCGCCATTCATTTGAGTGGAGAAATCATTCGTTTATGATCACGTTTTATTCATATCACACATTAAAGTTAATTTTATATAAAATCATAGTGTACACAACAATCTCTGGGCTTGCTGCATAACAAATACCAAATATTTAACAATTTATACAAAATTTCCACACTTAACAAGCGGATTGACTTTGATAGAATTTGTTATGGGCTACAGGTTTTTAGCTTTGATCACAAGATCCTATTTTGTGTTTAACAGAAGAAACTGGTTTGGAGTAAATAGTGAGTAAATAGTAATTGTTGGGCGAACTATGTCTTTAGGACTGGATCATTGTGTCACCAAAGTATGGTACTGATATTCCACCTTTTGAGATGTATAGATATCCAGTGGAAACATCGTAATATCTTAATGTATCAGTGATGCCCCCCCTCCCCCCAAAAAATCTTGTCTTGCTTGGCAGCTCACTATGTTTTGTGAAGCAGCCAATACATTTCTTCCAATCATGCTCTCTATTTTCCAGTCACAATAAACGAGCTAACTCATTTCTGGGAAATACTCTTGACAGTCTGCTTCCTTTCAGAGCCCTCTCGGAAACAATACAAACATCCAATCTACTGAAAATCTGCATGTAGTTTTGCAAATATACAGTCAGATTTATTATATATATATATATTTCTTTCCCCAATTTCTCTTTAAAGGAAAGATTTTTAAACACATTTGTAAACATAAATAATTTCTAATAACTGATTTATTTTATCTTTGCCACGATGAACACATAATATTTGACTACATATGTTTCAAGACACTAGTATTCAGCCTAAAGTGACATTACAAGGCTTAACTATGTTAATTAGGCAAGTTATGGTAATTAGTCAAATCATTGGATAATGATGGTTTGTTGTGTAGACTAAAATTGGTTAAAAAATTGCTTAAGGGGGCTAATAATATTGACCCTAATATGGTTTTTAAAAAAGTAAAATCTGATTTAATTCTAGCCAAAATAAAACAAATAAGACTTTCTCAAGAAGAAAAAATATTATAAGAAATACTGTGAAAAAATTCTTGCTCTGTGAAAAATCCGAAAAAAGAAAAAAAAAATAATTCAAAGCTAATAATTGTGACTTCATCTGTAAATATGATTGAATCTGTGAGGGCCACGAAGCAATCGTAATGCTGTTATTGTCATGCAGCTGTAATGCAGGCTTAAGTGTTTGATGATAACGGATGATGATGATGTGTAGTCCGGCTCTTTACAGTATCACTATCACATTGAGTCTAATGGAAGCAGCGTCCATTTCCAGAAACCGCACTATTATGATTATGTCAGGAAACTAACCACTTATCGAAGTTGAATCTGCCTAGAGGCTCATTTTACTGTTGACTTGCAGCGTTTTCAAACCATTCAAACCATTTCCAGTGCTGGGTCCATCCATCCTAAATAGTATTTGAAAATAGAATTAGTATATCAAAAACTGTAGTATGTTGAAAAGAGTGTGCCAAAGGTTCCCGGATGGTCTACTTTTTCCGGTAGAAATTCAAAGTGTAGAAGCGTCTGTACTCTAACTGCTAATATCGCCCACAATGCATTGCATGTTGGATGTGAATTCCATTTAAACTACAAACTCGGGTGGAAAAGTGTAAAGAAACTACAAACATGGCTGATGCGCAAGACCAACCGTCAAAGTAGAGAGGCTTTGTTAAAGTTGTTGACTATTAATTAACATCCAGTCTACTGGAAAATATTTCAATCGTGCTTTCCGTGTTAAATTTCATCTGCAACTACAATGTGAATTTATATAAAGACATGTTTGTACATTTACTTCTGAATGCATAATTATCCAAAGACTTGAAGAGATTCGCCTCGCAACACAACTGAATCTCCAATATTAAATATGAAAGAAAAGTGGATGATGTGTCGAGATGATTGACAGGGAACTAAACTAAGCAACAACAATGCGTATGTCCCAAAACTTGCATACTCTTCTGTTACACACTCAAAAGTATGTACTTATTCCTTCACAAAAAAGTACGCACTTTTAGAACGTAAAAGTATGCAAATTGGGACCCACCACAGGTCTGGCGGGAGCACTTTTAGCTTAGCTTAGCATAGATAATTGAATCCGATTAGACCGTTAGCATTTCTTTTAGGCTTTTCAATAACTTTTCTATTTAGAGATTGACTCTTCTGTGGTTACCAGTCTTCGCTGAGGCCCAGCTTCCAGCCTCTGCCGCTGAGACTGCAACTTTTGAGAAATTGAAATGGTCGTGCCCAACTGAGTCTGTTTTTTTTTTTTCTCTTTCCCCAATTGGTGAACTTTTTTTTCCCTCTCCGCTGTCGCCACTAGCTTGCATGGTTTAGGATCTGTAGAGCTGCGCATCGATGGACTTGCTCTCCAGTGTCTAGACCCTCAGTAGTGATTGTTAAACCACACTGAACTGAGCTGAACTGAACTTAAACACTAAAAAACTGAACTACACTGTTCCAATTTACTGCAACCATTTATTTGAAGCTGCTTTGACACAATCTACATTATAAAAGCTTTATACAAGTAAAGCTGAATTGAATTAAATACATTGTGTACTAAGAGTGACGGAAAATGAAACTTGCTATTTTCTAGGTTGAAATGGTATGACTAGGAATTATACTCTCTCCTGCAGCCATGGTACGGCAGGAAATTCTTCAATTATTACACTAAAATAAAGATATAGTACTAACAGAAGAGTCAAGTTTTAAATAGAAAGTTTTCAGCACATTTTTTGAGATGCTAATGGTCTAATCCGATACAATGATTTATGCTAAGCTAAGCTAAAAGTGCTCAGTCAGACCCAAAGATAGGCTGAATGGATTAAAACAAGTTAAAACTCAACTGTTTAACTTTAGGGTAGATGTACACTACCTGACAAAAGTCTTGTCGTCAATTTCAGTTGGAAGAGCAACATAATAACTTGACTTCTAGTTGATCATTTGGAAAAGTGGCAGAAGGTTAATTATTGCTGTTGAGCTGCATCCCAATCTTCACAAATACTGCAGAAGACCTATTGGAAGTCACATGGGCCCAAGATTCTCTCAGGATTCAGTCAAGTTTGGTTAAGAAAAAATCATGGTTTGGGGTTACATTCAGTAAGGGGGTGTGCAAAAGATCTGCAGAGTGGATGGCAACATCAACAGCCTGAGGTGTCAAGACATTTGTGCTGCCCATTACATTACAAACCACAGGAAAGGGACAATTCCTCAGCAGGATAGCGCTCCTTCTCATACTTCAGCCTTCACATCAAAGTTCCTGAAAGCAAAGAAGGTCAAGGTGCTCCGGGATTGGCCAGCCCAGTCACCAGATATTATTATTATTGAGCATGTCTGGGGTAAGATGGAGGAAGCATTGAAGATGAACCCACAGAATCTTGATGAGCTCTGGGAGTCCTGCAGGAACGCTTTCTTTGGTATTCCAGATGACTTTATTAATCAGTGATTTGAGTCATTGCAGAGATGTATGGATGCAGTCCTCCAAGCTCATGATGGAGTCAGACACAATATTCATTCTTTCTCCACTGCAGCATGACTTTATATTCTATACTGGACATTATTACTGTTAAGTGACGAGACTTTTGTCTAAACAAAGTCAGAACTTACTGTCATAATTAATTCATTAAAAATCAGGGTATGATCATATTTTATTTTGGTCAAATAAGTGTCATCTAGAGGCTTTTGCCTTTCAAATAAGCCACTTTTGATACAAAATGATCAACTAGAAGTCAAGTTATTATTCGTTGTTCCTAAAGCATCAAGACTTTTGTCAGATAGTCTACTATGAGCCTATTTCCACAAAAATGTTTCTTTAAAGCTAGTCCTGACTTCATAAAAAAGACTGACAAAACTTTCGACCAACTTCTTAAATGTTGAAAACGTTTCATCTTTACTTACGGAAAAAACTGGAGGAGCAGAAGAGAAAGGAGAGAGATGACAGAAAGAGTGATAACCTTTTCATACATTGTATTTCTCTGTCCGGTGTGGTGTTTATAAACTTTTGAGCTAAAAGAAGGAGCTCGCTCTGTTTGGTCTAATAAATATTTCAGAAGGCCACGAGGCTCTAATGGCTTCTTGTTCTGTGATGGATTTCTCCTGCATATTTGATGACCGTCCTCATAGACAGAGGCTGCACCTCCATCGGCGCACTTGTACATGCTATAAGCACTCGCTGCTTACTTTTTCATCAGCTACACGAGGAGTTAAATGCTGAGTTTGTCGGCTGCGTCGTGTGCTGTGTAGGTCAGCAGTTAGTTCCGGTCCTTGAAAAGAGTGCTGATACGCAGACCTTTGACTTTTCACTGAGTTTGCGCCTTGCAAATAGACTCTAGATGTCTCACGGGAAAAGCTAACTAATTAAATAGGTGCCAATGTTTTAACGAGTTTCATTTGTGTGGAAAAGTGTATTTAATTTGTATGGAAAAAGTACACTCACCGGCCACTTTATTAGGTACACCTGTCCAACTGCTCGTTAATGCAAATTCCTAATCAGCCAATTACAGGGCAGTGCATTTAGGCATGTAGATATGGTCAAGACGATCTGCTGCAGTTCAAACCGAGCATCGGAATAGGGAAGAAAGCTGATTTAAGTGACTCTGAACGTTGCATGGTTGTTGGTGCCAGACGGGCTGCTCTGAGTATTTCAGAAACTGCTGATCTACTGGGATTTTCATGCACAACCATCTCTAGGGTTTAAAGAGAAAAGAGAAGAAAAAGAGAAAATGTTTTGTGGTCGCAAATGCCTTGTTGATGCCAGAGGTCAGAGGAGAATGGACAGACTGGTTGGAGCTGATAAAAAGGCAACAGTAACTCAAATAACCACTCGTTACAACCGAGGTCTGCAGAAGAGCATCTCTGAACACACAACACGTCCAACCTTAAGACGGATGGGCTACAGCAGCAGAAGACCACACCGGGTGCCACTCCTGTCAGCTAAGAACAGGAAACTGAGGCTACAATTCACACAGGCTCACCAAAATTGGACAATACAAGATTGGAGAAACATTGCCTGGTCTGATGAGTCTCCATTTCTGCTGCGACATTCAGTTGGTAGCGTCAGAATTTGGCATTATCAACATGAAAGCATGAATCCATCCTGCCTTGTATCAACGGTTCAGGCTTGTGATGGTGGTGTAATGGTGTGGGGGATGTTTTCTTGGCCCACAGCCCTCACAAAGCGCGAATCATCTCAGACTGGTCTCTTGAAAATGACAATGAGTTCATTGTAAATGGCCTCCACAGTCACCAGAACTTAATCCAATAGAGCACCTTTGGGATGTGCCGGAACGGGAGATTTCGCTTTATGAATGTGCAGCCGACAAATCTGCAGCAACTGCGTGATGCTATCATGTCAATATGGAGCAAAATCTCTGAGGAATATTTTCAGTATCTATGCCACGGAGGATTAAGGCAGTTCTGGAAGCAAAAGCGGGTCCAACTTGGTACCAGTCATGTGTGCCTAATAAAGTGGCCGGTGAGCCCAACCCCTAATTTTTTTTATTTTTAAAGTCCACATGAACCGGAAGCTTTTTCCTCCCATACTGTGATTTTTTTTTTTTTTTTGGGTGATGTTTTTTGTTTTTGTTTGAAACAATGATCACATTCGGTTCCTAGCGAAAGCTGGATAGTGTCATGTTTTTCAGACAGTAATAAGTAGTGTAGCAGTATTGAGGTGTGTGAAATTAAATTGAGACTAAAAAATAGTCCATGCAAAAGTTTGGCCACCCTCTCTTTTGTCTTGAGAGCAGATCTTTTAGACCAAACTAAATCCTCAAACAGACTTCACAGATGGTTCATTTCAGACATACTAAAAATCTAAAAAGATTTGCTCTTGTGTTTTTCTGTTTTGGACAGACTACAGGCATGCCAGTGTAGTAGGTCAGCGATAACGTAATCAGCGTGTGCTGGAGTGAATGAGATGCGTGTGTGCTTCGCATGGGTCATTTCTCAGTGGTGTGCCGAGTGTCTTCTCAGTGTCTGAAGGACAGAATTCTGATGCATTATTAAAGCAGATCATGTTCTTCAGCGAGTCTGTGCTTCACTTGTGTGCTACTGATGCTGCGCTCGCAAAACTGGACAGACTCAAACACACTTAACATCTCGACTCAGCTGGAGCTTGTGAAATATGATAGTTACCATGTCTGTTTTAGTAATAAGTAACAGAATGCAACTGCTAAATGAAGCTTTTTTCAGTACTACACTTTAAAAAATTCTAGGTTCCACACGATTTCTTCACACTGTCCCCACAAAAATCAATTAAGTTAATTTAATTGTTTTTACAAACTTAAGTGCATTGAACATGCATTCATCATTTTCTTGTCGGCTTAGTCCCTTAATTAATCCTGGGTCGCCACAGCGGAATGAACCGCCAACTTATCCTGTAAGTTTTTACAATGCGGATGTCCTTTCAGCCACAACCCATCGCTAGGAAACATCCACACACACATACACCACGGACAATTTAGCTTACCCAATTCACCTGTACTGCATGTCTTTGGGGGAAACTGGGGAAACCAGAGGAAACTTACATGAACGCAGAGAGAACATGCAAACTGAGCCGAGGTTCGAACCAGCGACCTTCCTGCTGTGAGGCGACAGCACTACCTACTGCGCCACTGCTTCGCCCTGCATTGAATATAAAAAGATTAAGTTGTCGCCCCAAAAATCGCAAGAATTGTGTTGATTCAGCTAAATTTAAAAAGGTAGTTTGAATAAGCAGCTGCATAAATCATTTTTGGGGTGTACAGTTGAAACCAGAAGTTTACACACACCCTATAAAGGCACATAGCCATTTTGTTTTTAAATGTCTGATAATGAATCATACTAAATGTTTACTGTTTTAGGTCTGTTTACACTTGCTAAATGCCAGAATAATGACAGCATTTTTCATATATATATATATATATATATATATATATATATATATATATATATATATATATATATATATATATATATATATATATATATATATTTATTTATTTTACATTTTTTTTATTTCTAGACAGTGAAAAGTTTTTACTTTTCCGTAGTATTTTGTAGCATTGTCCTTAAACTGTATTACTTGGGTCGAATGTTTTGGGGGATTTAAAGGGGAGCTACTATGCAAAACCCACTTTTATAAGGGGTTTAAACGCAGTTGTGTGGCATACACAAGCTTCTAATGGTAAAATGTGTTCATTCCGGTGAGATTCTAGAGTGCGCATCCCATGCATGCTGCGCTATCCCATAATGCCCCGCGAGCGAATTCATGAATGGGAGTAAAGCGACGCAATTGACGCAGGTAGGTCACATGACCATGACAAAATGGCGAATGTAGTATGTCCGAATTCCATTCATACTTTTCACGTACATACTGTATAGAACGTACTTTTCTAACGGCTGAGTAGTACGTTTAAATTCAAATGCAGTACCTACTGAGTTGTAGGCAGTTTTGGACGCAGCCATAGGCATTTGTAGCTCCTCCCTTTTCTGAAAAGGGCACAGTCTCATTTGAATTTAAAGCAACAGTCACCAAAACAGAACAATTTGTTTCAAAGCCTCCAAACGTCAGTTTCAAAGAGTTATAAGACATTATTTGTTTGGTATTTGAGCTGAAACTTCACATACACACTTTAGGGACATCAGAGACTTATTTTACATTTCATCGAAAGAGGCATAATAGGCCACCACCTTTAAACCCATTTATTTTGGGCACTCAGACAATCCATAAGAAAAGTTGTAAATCGTGAATGAAATTTGACTCCAGAACCATCTACTTGAAGGTATTTTGCCGCATCATGTTGCATGAATGAGTTCTGAAGCATGAAAATGTCAACCAATCAGATCCATGACATGCATCACAGTGCTGTGTGCGTTCACCATCTGGCTTATTCAGCTTTACTCGCGCTGAACAGTTCTCACTGCTGTCCTTCTTGAAAGTGCAGCGGTGTCATCATTGATTAAACATTTCTATTTTGGTATTACAGCGAACGCAAATCTGCCCGTCTGCAGAAATGTATCTCTCATCGCCTGTTTTCATCAATAAACGTCCGGAGAGCCAAAAGGGAGAGAAGGTGGTGTTGTGGTGGAGACTATAAATAGTGCTCAGGCTATTCTTATCCTCCTCCTCTTCCACGTCCTTTGATTAGATTTCTTTTTTTTTTTTTTTTTGTAAGAATGAGTGAAGAATGATAAAACGGAGAGAGAGAGAGAGAGAGAGAGAGAGAGAGAGAGGAAAGGGGTGTAAATGAATGACGTCAGCGCTGTGCTGGGAATGATGTGTCAGTGATGATGTGCAAAGCATGCTTACGGTTTGAAGACAGCATGAGCATCTGAGCTGGGACTGCAGACTCTCTCTAAAGCTGCTCCTAATGCTGCATTTGCTCAAACGCATGTCTTTTATTGTGTCAGTTTACCTTTTAGGGATATTTGCATAGGCCTGTCATGATATCTGTTTTTCGTTGTATGCTATATATTGCACCAAAATATACTGCGATAAGAATATTGTTGTCATTTTAAGACGGTTTGATGCCACTTATTATTCATTCATTTTCTTGTCGGCTTAGTCCCTTTATTAATCAGGGGTTGCCACAGCGGAATGAACCACCAACTTATCCAGCATGTTTTTACGCAGCGGATGCCCTTCCAGCCGTAACCCATCTCTGGGAAACATCCACACACATACTACGGACAATTTAGCCTACCCAATTCACCTGTACCGCATGTCTTTGGACTGTGGGGGAAACCGGAGCACCCAGAGGAAACCCACGCGAACGCAGGGAGAACATGCAAACTTCCACACAGAAACGCCAACTGAGCCGAGGTTCGAACCAGCGACCTTCTTGCTGTGAGGCGACAGCACTACCTACTGCGCCACTGCCTCGCCACCACTTATTATATAGCGCCAAACTGACAATATAATAACATCATGATGGAAGTACACTCTTCCAAAGAACACATATTTTATTAATACGAATATTTATTTTGAGTCATTTTAACAATTTAGGCATTGGAATCAGAATGTGAAAATCCATATCCTAAATAAATAGTAATAAATGTTAACAAGAAAGGTAAAAAGGAACAGAGGATGTGATGTCTAGAGCCCAAAAATAGATGTGAAAATAGAGCCCATATTGTTTGCTATAATGCAAAAACTTTGAAGCTCAATATCTCAAAATCATTTAGAATGCAGATAGAACCTTATAATTCTAAGATGACAATATGATGACGTGTGCAGGTGCTGTAGTGCTGTCCCAATTCTTAGGGGATACATTTTGAAGCCCTTCACGCTCGTTTTTAAGGGTCAATAGGAAGAGGAAGAGGTAGGGGTACAAAAATAGAATTGGGATTAGGCCTTAATGCCTTTTCTCTTCAGCATTATGAGCATTTGTTTCATTTGAACAGAATCAGAAGAGAGACTCTCAAGAGCCTGTGTAAATGTCTAATCCTTTTGATTTTGAGTCATTCATGCTCAAATCAATCTGCAGGCTTTCATAAGAAGTTGGGAAAGATCTCAAGGGTTCAAGCTTTTTACACATTTGGAAAGAAAATGGATTAATGATCTTTCATTTAGCCAATTTGAAAAAAATAAAATAAAACTTTAAAGGGATAGTTCAGCCAAAACTGAAAATTCTGTCACCATTTACTCATCTTTGACTTGTTCTAAACCAGTCTAAATCAATTTTGTTGTTGTTTTTGTTGTTGTTGTTAAAAAACGACGACAAAGCAAAAACAGAACAAAACAAAAACAAAGAGGCTGCACCGTGGCGCAGTGGGTGGCACAATCGCCTCACAGCTAGAAGATCGCTGGTTTGAGCCCTGGCTGGGTCAGTTGGCGTTTCTGTGTGGAGTTTGCATGTTCTTCCCGTGTTTGTGTAGGTTTTCTAAGGCTGCTTCTGTTTTTCTGACAAGTCCAAAAACATGTGCTATAGGTGAATTGGGTAAGCTAAATTGTTCGTAGTGTATGTGTGTCAATGAGTGTGGGTGTCTCCCAGTGATGGGTTGCAGTTAGAAGGGCATCCGGTGCATAAAACATATGTTGGACAAGTTGGTGGTTCATTCCACTGTGGCGACCCCAGATTAATAAAGGGACTAAGCCGAAAAGAAAATGAATGAACGAGTGCAAAAGAAGACATTTTGAAGAATGTTGGAATTGAATTGAATTGAATTGAATTGAATTTTATTTGACAGATTTTAGACAAACTGTACAAAAAGTATTCCATAGACTTTGTTAAAAAAAACTGTCGAGGATAAAAACACAATAAAGCCCTGGGCTTATTTCCATTGTGGTCCTCTGTTAAATTAAAACAATGTATGGCTTCATAATACTAATGAAGAATAAAACAAACAGTCGCCACAGCGGTACAAACAGCCAACCTATCCAGCAAAATGTCCCTCCAGCCGCCAACCTATTCACACTCAAGTAACATAATTTAAAAAATCCTCATCCACCATGCAAAACTAATTATCCTCAAACAACCATCTTTTAATAGCCTTTTTGAACAACCTTAAATCTTTTATTTCCTTGATTGCTTTTGGTAGTTTGTTCCACATGATTGCACTTGTATATAAAAACATATTTTTCCCCACTAAACTTCTAAATTTAAATAAACAAATATTAAAATCCCAACTCCTAGTACTGTATGAATGCTGTTGCCTCACCATTTGAAAATAGTTCATCAAATAGCTAGGAACCACATTATTAAACATTTTACGTACCATTCCCAGTTTTAAAAAACACACTCTATTACTTACAGTTAACATACCTAATTTATTAAAAGACTCTTTGTGCAAATGTGCTCTAGGATGCATTTTTAAAATTATTCGTACTAATTTATTTTGTGCCTTTTGCAATTTCTCCTTCAAATATTGTGAGCAGCTACTGTACCAAAATGACGTAGCATAATCAAAATGGGGTTGAATTAAAGCTCCTGCCAACAATTGTAAAGAATGAACATCCAAAAGATCAGATTGCCTTGCTAAAAACCTAATTTTTCCACAAATCTTCGTAATAACTTTTTTTGCCATAGCATCTCCTGATAATTTATTATCTATTAAGCAACCCAAATAGTTTATCACATTTTTTGACTGAATTTTCCAATCATTAATCTTAACTACCAAATTATCATCTTTTTTTAATTTCACTCTTGAAGCAAATAAAATAGCCTCTGTTTTACCCATGTGTAAAGAAAGTTTGTTGTCTAAAAACCAGTTGTAAACACTTTTTAACTGTGAACTCATAATTTCTTCCAGGGCCCTTTTGTCATGATGAGATACTAAAATTGCGGCATCATCAGCATAAAGATAGAGCTCCTCTGAACACGCTATTTTTAAATCATTAATATATAAAAGAAAAAATAATGGACCTAAAATACTTCCTTGAGGTACTCCACAGTTGATTGATAAGGGAGCAGATAATATACCCTTTATATCGACTCTCTGGTTTCTATCATGCAGATATGACTGAACCCACTTTAAAGACACTTTATCAAATCCAATTGCCTTTAATTTATATAGTAAAATTTGATGGTCCACAGTGTCAAAAGCCTTCTGAAGGTCCAGCAGCACCATTCCACAATAGTTGCCACCATCTACAGCTCTCCGTATTTTGTCTGTCATATGTAATATACATGTCTCGGTGGAATGCAATGCTCTAAAACCTGACTGTAACTCATACAAAATATGTTTTTTAGTAATGTAGTTGACTATCTGTTCGTGTACAATTTTTTCCAGAATTTTAGACATAACCCCTAAGATTGATACAGGTCTATAGTTAATCATATCTAACGTACTTCCTTTTTTATATAATGGTATAACTCTAGCACTTTTAAAATCACATGGTATTTTCCCTTGTTCAATAGATAAATTTAAAATATGTGACACCAAGGGGGCAATCACTTTCACAGAGTCTTTAAAAAATCTAGCAGGAATATTATCAACTCCAGGAGCCTTATTTAATTTTAACTCACTAATAATTTTTAAAACTTCACTTTCTGTAACAGGTCTCAGACTAAAAGAATCCGGCAAAATGTCCTGTTGTCTATAAAAAGAAAACACTCTATCTTCATTGTAAATATCAGGTTGCCCTGGAAGCTGACCACATAATTTTTTTGCTAACAATATAAAATACTGATTAAAAGATTCGGCAATATCCTTCGGATGAACTATTAATTTGTCTTCTACCTTTAAGTTAATTTTAGATGATTTCCTACTTTTAGCATTTGAATAACCTAAATTTCTCAGTACACCCCAAAGTTTTTTTGGATCAAATTTATTTTCATTGATCTTATCCTTAAAAAAAAACCCTTTTTGCTTCTCTTATTTTGTTCCTAACCTCATTTCTCTTTAATTTATAAAACTCATAACTGCTACAATCACTATCCTTCCTAAACTTGGCAAAACTCTCATCTCTTATCTTTAACAGTTGTAAAATTTCATCTGTAATCCAAGGGTCTGATCTTTGTTTAACTCTTATTTTTTTATATGGTGCTATTTTATTCAAAGCATTACTGAACAGATCCTTAAAACAATCCCATGCTGCCTCCACATCCTTGGATCCCCATACCCCGGACCAATCAACTTTATCCAATATATCACAAAATAAATTAGGACTATAATTCTTCATTGACCTCACTAAAACAGTATTATGACCCATAAGCTTCACCTTTTGCACTTTTCTACATAAATATACTAAAAAATGATCACTCATACTACACTCAATAACACCACTACAACTTATCTTATCTGAATCAGATGTAAGAATCAAATCTATAATAGACTGTGATTTGGGAGTAATTCTAGTTGGAACCTTAATAATTTGCTTCAATCCAAAAAAATCTGAAAAATGTTTAAAAGCCTTATATAACACAGCGTCCACATTTAACATATCAGTATTTAAATCCCCACATATTATAATTTCCGATCCATGGGTTTTCACAAAATCATTTAAACTTTCGTCCAACAATTCATAAAAATTACTTTGATCTGGTGGCCGATACAAGTTTCCAATTAAAATAGGTTTACTCTTTGGTAATAAAACGTTCACCCACACAGCTTCAATGGATGCATTATTCATCTCATTTCTAACATTAAAAGACAAATCCGATCTTATATAAACACATACGCCACCACCATTACGATTTCGGTCTCTTCTTATCAAACTATAATTCGCAATTTCAATTTCTGAGTCCAACACTGAACCGTCCAACCAAGTTTCACTACACCCAAATACCGACAACCGTAGATCCGAACACAACAGTCTTAGCTCGGAAATCTTTGGCAGAAGACTCCTTACGTTTAAATGAGCAATACGTAGACCTTTAGATGATCTCTTGAAGTCCGCATCATGAATAACATTTTGATGATATGCGCTTACCGGAGAATCCAAGTTCAAAGACGAAACCACCTGTTTACTCGCTGGCTCCATACATACGGGTCGAATGAAACGGTCCTCATGGTAGACGACACCAGCCGGCATTCCCTGAGCAGTTCGCACATCTCTCGCTTCATCGTGCGCAGATGACAAACTATCCCAGTTTTCTGCAATAAAACTCCATTCCTCTGAAATCGCTGGTCTCCGACACTCTTCGCCGCCCGCACGCCGTACATCAAAGCGTGACTTTACTATAATATCTCCTGGCTGCTGACATCCTCCTGCTGCCGGGCCAGGGCATGGATGAACATCACCAGACAAAAGTAAGCATATAATTATAATTGATCCATCGCTTCTTTGTTGTTTTCTTTTACTCCCATTATTCTTCGTACACGGAACTGCCCACGGATGGGATAGAAACGACTCGTAAACAATATTCGTTCCCATGCCGAAATGTCTCTCCGTCATATCTCTGTCCTGAATTAAAAAAGTAAAATGCCCCAAACTGGGCTCCTTAGCTGGATAAAACAAACTGGGCTCCTTTGCTGGATAAAGCAAACTATAAAACGCAGTGAAAATTAGCACTGTTTGCACGCTCCATCTGCACGCCGCCATCTTGACCATCTTCTACCGGTATTCATTGACATTCATTGTAGGAAAAACAAAAATACTATGGAAGTCAATGGTTACAGGTTTCCCTCGTTTTTTTTAAATATCATCGCATAATGTTTTTATATGTTTACATTACAGGGTTTAACGCTAAGGATTTTTTCCTACTGGCCCGATTGGGTTTAGATTTTTACTTGCTCTGCCAAAATTTTCACTGACCCCAACCAAAAATTAAAATAAAAGAAGTTACGGCCTTGCATTATATATTATAAAATATCATACACAACTTCTTAACTTTTCTGATTTTGACAGTAAAGTGGTAATCTTTAATCTTTAATCTTAATCTTTTTGTAAAGCTGCTTTATAACAATAATGGTTGTGAGAAGCGCAAGAAATTTAATTGACCAACACATGCAAACAGAGAAACATGCTGCAAATAGGGCACACCAGCATCTTCCCAGCAGTGACTGTATGATTGTGAGATTCATCTTTTCACTTTGAGGATGATTGAGGGACTCAAACACAAATGTTAATAAATAAACCCTTACTGATGCTTCAGAAGGAAACACGAGGCATTAAGAGATGGTGACGTGAAAACATGCAGAATCTGATGATCTAGGTACATTGCACTTCATCTATTTCCGATAGTTTTTCCAAAGAAAACAATGATATTTCAACAAAGTAAGAAAAATAATTGACATCTTTGTTGTGCTTAAAAGTTTTCACCCCCTGGTTCTTAATGTTGAACTGATATTTACTGACATCCATTGGAGGAAAATAAATACTGTAGATGTTAATGGTTGCAGGTTTTCCTCTTTCTTTAAAATCTTATATTGTTTTTATATTTATATATTTACATTATATATTATAATATATCATTCTTATTGTTCAACAGAACAAAAAACAGATTTGGAACAATTCAAGAGTAAATATTTTTATTTATTTATATTTTTTACATTTTTCATGTTTAGAAAATAGTGAAAGTCCATTATATCCATATTTAAATAGTTCACGTGCGGGTTTGTGTGTGTGTCGTCCTCTACTGTTTGTACATCACTAGCCTGCGGCAGTGCAGTGACAGTGTGTGGTGTGTGTGATAGATATTTTAGGAGACAAAAGCATGTTTGGCCATTGGGGATATATGACCCGTTAAAGACACAAACACACACTGATACACACTCGTATCTGTCACTCACTGTGCTTCTGCTGGAATGACTGGATAGTACAGCCCCTAGAGCACAGTCAACTTACTATAATGTATAAAGTAGTCAACATGTGATGGGGATTTGAAGTGAACTTGTCCTAAAACATTTGAAATAACACGCATTGTTGTTTTGGAACAATTTTTGGGAGGGTTGTTAATCGCAGATGAAAGTGAAGACGGGTGGACGGGTCGCGGATGCATGTTAAAGGGGGGTGGGGGTGTTCACAGATAAAAGTAAACGGGGGGGGGCACATAAATCGCAGACACAAAAGTGAAGAGCTATTTTAGCCTCCATGCTTGACTCATTTTAACAATGAAAAATAAATAAATAAATAAATAAATAATAAAAAAATAAAAAATAATAAAAAAATTAAAAATAATATAAAATAACAAACTATAAAAAATAAAATAACACCATTGTTTTCAAATTAAGGTAAAATTTTATTTAATTTAATAATCAAAAAAATTACATTGATTATGTTCTATTATATTCTGTTTTAACCTTCATACTTGGATCATTTTCACCAATAAATAAATAAATGAATAGAAATAAAGTACCTTCATGCTTGTGTCATTTTGGCAAAAAAAAAAAAAAAAAAAAAAATATATATATATATATATATATATATATATATATATATATATATATATATATATATATATATGGGGGGGGGGGGGGGCACATAAATCGCAGACACAAAAGTGAAGAGCGGGGGAGAGGGTGGGGGGATTGGCGCGGGCCCTTGATAATGTCTTTGGGGGCCCCCTAAATGTATGGGCCCTTACGATCGTCCTAACTAAAAAAAAAAAAAGTAATTTGATTTAGAAAGTAGTAACGCTACCGCCACGATACTGAGTATTGTAGTTAAACTAGTAGCGTCACTACTTGTAGCGACGTTACTGCCCGACACTGCTGACTCTTGATGACACTCGAATCCCCTGTCAGAAAAGTCTAGTGGCTGGGAATGAGCTTTTTACAGTGTCTGCTATAATGTTAAAGAGCCCATATTATGGGTTTTTGAAAATTCCCCTCCATGTAGTGTGTAACACAGCTCTAAGTGAAGTGAAGTATCCAGCTAAGGCTTAAATCTGTAAGAATACAGTGTTTAAAACTGTTGATTCATCTATAAAAGAGTCGATTCATAGTGCTTCAAACGAGTCGCCTTGATACCGACTCATTAGGTGTTTCGCCATGACGTACGAACGAAACAAAGTTTTTCACGTGCACGCGCAAACCCGGGAGATTTCAAACCTGAGGCCCCGCCCTCTGACGCAGTAACCCAGACACACACACACCCACAAACACACGCACACCCACAAACACACGCACACAAACATGCCGGTCGATTGAAGTCACATTGCAGATGGATATATTGAGTCTCTACCCAAAGATGAAACCTCAGCATTATAGCCAAGCAGTTGGAAACTACTGGAAACTTCTGGAAGCTACATGCTACAAAGAATACTTCATCTGCGTTTGTTAAAGGAAGGATCAGTAACTTACTGATGGACATCAGGATGGGTTTCTTCCATTTCTCAAGTGTAAGTACGTGCGGTTAAAGTTGTTGCCTCGTTGACTCTAGCTTGCAAATGTATTTAGTTGTGATTTGTTACTTGTAACCGCGTGTACTGTATCAGGTTAACTGGATATTTTATCTTATCGCGTGCAAAGTCACGTTAAAAACGCGACGCGTGCTGTTTGTTTATGGAGCTCCGTGCTAGAGTTCTGCTCCCGCGATTTATTCGGAAATTTATTCCCGCGCCGCAGAAATCTGGCGCGGGGACAGCCGCGGGAATAAATTTCCGAATAAATCGCGGGAGCGGTCGGTAACGGGTTTAATTTGGGACAGGAGCGGGCAGTCTAGCAATATCACGGATATTGCTATGCGAATTAGAAAGAGAGAGTCTGCGTGGTGCTTGTGTGTGTGTTAGTGCGCACGCGCGCGTATGAGAGAGAGAGAGAGAGAGCGAGCGAACGAACGAACGACAGCTTGGCTGTCTGGACTGTATACTGGGTGATTTTTGGTTGTGTTCTCCGCTCTAGCGGGACCGGGCGCGGCGGGCAGAAAACGGAGCGGGTTCTCAGGCTAAAACCTGGCGGGTGCGGGCGGAAGCGGGAGCGTTGTCATCCGGAGGTGTGTGTGTGTTTTTGTGTGTGTGTGGTATGGCCAGTACACGACTGTCTCCTTCGTTCGGTTATCCGTGGCACTATCCACTCGCCATAGTGTGGCAGCTAAAATCCACGTCTGCACTATCGAGCGTGTATGAACTGTGATTACTTTTTAAATTGCTGATTAGCTATTGGCCATTTCCCTCTCTGACTGAAGGCAGTCGACCAATCGCGACAGACTGTCATCGGTCCAATCAGCGCAGATTAGTTCCGCGCTAAGGAGGGGTTTGGGAACAAATGAATCACTGGACGATTCATACAGGAGTCGCTGGGATAATTAGGTAAAAATAAATGCAGATTATAAGACCATGAAAGTGTTTTTTGACCTTGCATGCATATTAGACTGTTGTTGGAGACCCTTACAACCAGGATATGACCCTATTTCATGTATAATATGGGCTCTTTAATGTTGTTTTCGTGTGTTTACATAGATGAATGTGGCCACGGTGTAAAAACACAGTACAGGTATGAGTTCATTGCCACAATAGATCGTTATGATAACATGATATATACCTACAGGGATTTCCTGAAGATAAATACCAAAAAAATAACACAACTGGATTAACTAAAGCAGTCACGATTGTCAATCTCATTTGAAGCAAGAGCTCACGATGACGTGTGCAGGTGCTGTCCCATTTCTTAGGGGTCAACTTTGAAGCCCTTCCCCTTCACACTCTGTTTTAAGGACTAAGGGGAAGGGGTAGGGGCACAAAAATAGATTTGGGATCGGGCCTTAAAATATGATACTTTTTTATATAAAAGTATGTCCGAGTATTTTTTCTCCCCCACAGGGGAATGCAGGAAACAACAGGAAATTTCACTCCAGTTGCCTGTTAAAGGATTAAATGTTTTATGATGCACCACAAACCATTTGTGCAGCCCTTGAGAACACAAGTACCACATGCAGCCTTCCTGTGTGTTCATATGCAGTACCAAAGATCATTCTTAATATGCAGGCTTTTTAAAAAAAATCTATTAAATCTGAGTTTTAATCGTTAAAGATTCATAGTAAATAATTAAAGCTAATATTCTTTCAGCATGACATGTCTTGTAATTGTCTGCAATGATGTCGTCATCTCTGCGGATCACTGAGAAATAGTGAGTCATTCACTTTGGCATCAGCATTTTCTACGAAATGTTCCTCTACTTATTAGTTTCTGTGTTCAACTCGTCCTTAAAAACATTGCGAGTAATAAAATTAGGACTTTGCAACTTTGAAACCGTCACATCCACAGTGGCGTAGCGGACGGGCCCGCAGGGCACGCACCGCGGGGGGGGCCCCGCGTGATTAGGGGGCCCCGCGCCGTCGCGATTTTCAATAAACTCTTGGGAACAACTGTGGTCGGAACCAAAGTTCACAGGTCTGTGTTCTCTGAACACCTCTCAAGTGGTGGACTACTTCATTCTGATTGCTTGCCGCCAATGTTGCCAACTTAGCGACTTTGTCACTAGATTTAGTGACTTTTCAGACCCCCCTAGCGACAAATCTAGCGACTTTTTTGTGTGTTATTGGAGATTTTTTTAGACTGTCATTTGTCCATACTGTACCGTCCCTATCTTCTCAACGAGCTGCGTGTAATGCCGCCAGCCCCTCCCCCGCCTCACAGCACTGACAGGCGGCCCAGTCAGTCCTCTACAGCAGCCTCTCCCACCTGCAGCCCGAGAGCAGATCACCCCCCTGCGTACCGACGGCAAATGATTTAGCACAGGCAGTGTGAAGGTATTTCCCTTGTACAGTCAAACCGATCTACTTCTCCTTTATTTTAACAATTTAATTGGACTGTTTATTCTTTTCTTGTTCACAATCACAGATATTTTAGTGACAGTTTCTGAACTTGTCTGAGTTTATTACATATGAGAGATTACTGCACATTCACTACACAACTATAAAAACATACTATGAAACATACTCTACCAGACAAAAGTCTTGACATCGATCCCAGTTGAAAGAGCAACAAATAATGACTTCTAGTTGATCATTTGGAAAAGTGGCAGAAGGTAGATTTGTCTGACTAATCATCTGTTGAGCTGCATATCAAATCATCACAAATACTGCAGAAGACCTATTGGACCCCGCATGGACTTAATATTCTCACAGATATCAGTCAAGTTTGGTGAAGGACAAATCATGGTTTGGGGTTACATTCAGTTTGGCGCCGTGCGAAAGATCTCCAAGACATTTGTGCTGCCCATTACATTACAAACCACAGGAGAGGAAATTCTTCAGCATTAAAGCGCTCCTTCTTATGCTTCAGCCTCCACATTAAGGTTCTACCAGAAAGACTTTAGGAGGCAGATAAACGTTTGAACATTTATTGTGAATTGTTTGCATGAATGAGAGTCTGTTACGGTCCTTTCATAAATTTCTTTGGCAAAAGCCCCGTCTATTGACCTTATTCTAAAATGCGGAAGTGCGCCTGTTTTCGCGATTGTCTTAGAACAGGGTTTTTCAAAGTCTAAGACAGTGGGCCTCCCTTTTGACACAACTTATCCATTGGCACCCCCCTCCTCCCAAACACGCACGCACACACACACGCACACACACAAAAAATTCTGGAGGTTTTCCTGCTACCTCATCATGCTTGGTTTCAAGGTGTCGCCGAAGTTTAGCGGGTCTCATGCTGTCATTAGCCAAAATATCTTGACAAACCACACATAAAAGTCGTGGTTCATCAGCTGGTCCTGTCCACGTAAATCCTAAACTCAAATACTGATCATCATATCGTCGTCTTTTGGGTTTAAGCCCTGAACTTGAAGGCTTTGAATCGGGGGGGTCTCAGAAACCGATCCATTCTATTAGCAGGCATATACCTGTATTGGCGGGCTTGCCAAACAGAAGCGAATTCACAGCTATGGCCTTCTGGGTAAAAAAGGTTTTCTTATTTTTGACATATTATTTTTTTTAGCTTTGTTTAATTAAAACATTTAAATATAATAAAAAATACATGTAATAATTAAACTTAATAATTATATTTTTATTATATTATATTTTTTCCCGTGCCTCCCCTGACATGCTCTGGCGCCCCCCAGGGGAGGCGCGCCTCACACTTTGAAAACACCTGTCTTAGAACTTCCGTTTCAGTCGGCTATGGGAGAAATGACAAGGAATAATAAACGGCAAAAAAACGGTCAAACTACTTGCTCTACAAACAAATGTTTGCATGACTAAACAGACCAAGTAGAATAATATAACAAGGAAATATCAGTTTACAACATCAAACAGCGAAACGAGCAGTTTTTAATGTCTAAAAATGAATGTAAGTGAATGAGACCGGAAGTCTCTTGCCAAAAAGATTTAAATGGCAGCGTCCGCTCGTCTGCGGAGAATAAGGTCAATAGTGCAGAACTCTGGAAGAGCTGGGAGATCCTGCTTGAAGATGAAGGCAGGGCGAAACCAACCCCCTGAGTGGAGACGAGGCCGACCTGGTGGTGGTGGTGATGGGGAGGATGGAAGGAAACTTCCGCCACGTCACCTGAATACAGCAAAACAGATTGTTTAGATGAGCTTATATACATGGCTTGCTTGGTTATTAAAGGCTGACGAGATAATTATTATGAATGATGTGACACCTCAGTCTTCCTGGTAGAACTATAGCTAAAGCTTTCATTTCCTGAAAGCAAAGAAGGTGAAGGTGCTCCGGGATTGGCCAGCCCAGTCACCAGAAATGATTATTATTAAGCATGTCTGGGGTAAGATGGAGGAGGCATTGAAGATGAATCCAAAGAATCTTGATGAACTCTGGGAGTCCTGCAGGAACGCTTTCTTTGTCATTCCAGAAGACTTTATTAATCAGTGATTTGAGTCATTGCAGAGATGTATGGATGCAGTCCTTCAAGCTCATGATGGAGTCAGACAAAATATTCATTCTTTCTCCACTGCAGCATGACTTTATATTCTATACTGGACATTATTTCTGTTAAGTTACAAAACATTTCTCTAAGCAAAGTCAGACCTTACTGTCCTAATTAAATCATTAAAAATGAAGGCATGATAATATTTTATTTTGGTAAATAAACGTAATCTAGAGGCCTTTGCCTTTCATATAAGCCACTACTGATACCAAATGATCAACTGGAAGTTATTATTTGTTGTTCCTAAAACTTGGATAGGCGACAAGACTTTTGTCAGGTAGTGCACAGCATGTTGTAAAGTCAATATGGCGACCGTCCTAACTAAGATCTTTAGACGGAAGAAAGGTTTGGACAATGGCATCGTCTTACAGCAGCGGGTCAGTTTCACATCAGACATGTTGTCAGCATAATCCACTTTCCTGTGCTCGGGGCGTAAAGGGCGGACAGAGAAATGCTTCTATTGTTTCAAGATGGCTTCCATTATAGGCATAAATGTTGTGCAGGTCATAAGAGTCAAGCACTGGGGGACTGCTAAACGGAATCTGAATCTGCTGTGTGAAATGGCATTGGTGTCACTAAACAAAATCGCAAAAGTAATGTTTGCAGAATCTCACAAAATAAGCACTTTTTGTGCTTGTCTATCTTTGATATGAACATTCCTTATTGAAGACTTTACAAACTAGTCAGGGGCATACACTCACCGGCCACTTTATTAGGTACACCTGTCCAACTGCTCGCTCACGCAAATTTCTAATCAACCAGACGCATGGTAGCAACTCAATGCCTTTAGACATTTAGGCATGGTCAAGACGATCTGCTGCAGTTCAAACCGAGCATCAGAATGGGGAAGAAAGGGTTGTTGGTGCCAGACGGGCTGGTCTGAGTATTTCAGAAACTGCTGAAGGAGTGGGATTTTCACGCACAACCATCTCTAGGGTTTACAGAGAATGGTTAGAAAAAGAAAAAGTGAGTGGCAGATCTGTGGGTGCAAATGCCTTGTTGATGCCAGAGGTCAGAGGAGAATGGCCAGACTGTTTTGAGCCAATAGAAAGGCAACAGTAGCTCAAATAATCACTCGATGTCTGACGCACAACAGAAGACCACACCGGGTGCTACTCTTGTCAGCTAAGAACAGGACACTGAGGCTACAATTCACACAGACTCACCAAAATTGGACAATAGAAGATTGAAAAAACGTTGCCTGCTCTGATGAGTCTCCATTTCTACTGCAACATTTGGATGGTAGCGTCAGAATTTGGCATCAACAACATGAAAGCATGAATCCATCCTGCCTTGTATCAACGGTTCAGACTGCTGGTGGTGGTGTAATGGTGTGTAGGGAGATATTTTCTAGGCTCACTTTGGCCCATTAGTACCAATTGAGCATCGTGTCAACACCACAGCCTACCTAATTATTGTTGCTGACCATGTCCATCCATTTATGACCACAGTGTACTCATCTTCTGATGGCTACTTCCAGCAGAATAACGCACCATGTCATAAAGCGTGAATCATCTCAGACTGGTTTCTTGAACATGACAATGAGTTTACTGTACTCAAATGGCCTCCACAGTCACCAGAACTCAATCCAATAGAGCAGCTTTGGGACGTGATGGAACGGGAGATTCACATCATGGATGTGCAGCCGACAAATCTGCAGCAACTACATAATGCGATCATGTCAATATGGAGCAAAATCTCTGTGGAATGATTCTGGTACCTTGTTGAATCTATGCCATGAAGGATTAAGACAGTTCTGAAGGCAAAAGGGGGTATAACCTAGTACTAGTAAGATGCATCTAAGAGGCCGTAATGTATGTATTACATCATCACACCCCCAAGCTTTTAACATTTACCAGCCCTTCCTATGTATTTGGGCCAAGGACAGACTGAACCATTCAGAGAAAATTAGGGATTAATAGGAATCGACACACAGTTTGTCTTTCACACATGGTCACCTGCTCAAACAAGGTGAGTGCGCACACTGTAGAATACTAACATCTTCATTATCATCAGTCGTCTTTGATTTTGCGTAAAGAAAGTGACCTCTAATTTTATTGCTCGCATAAATCTCATTCATTCACACTTCTCCCTGTTTTGCTCATGTTCGGGCTCATCCTCTGCTTAATGACATGACTGGATCTTTGTGACCTCTGGATTAGCAGACATTAGACGTTCAGCTCTAAGCGAGAAACACTCATAATTGATATTGCATGGGTATTAATTACTGAACATTTTATCTAGGGCAAAGCTTTTATGGTCCTAAAATTATTATTATTATTATTATTATTCAGACTAGTGCTGCTGACAGAGGCGTTGCTAATGCTAAGTGAATTTTGGAGGGATTTTGAAAGGTGGAGATTTAAAGAAAGCACAGCAGTGCAGTTTGCTTGTGTTGTTTAAACTAGTCTTCCATGCCATCTCGTTTGACTCCTTAATAATTGATCATTTCACCCACATACTGCTTCTCTGTCTCATGCATGCCCGCTTATTCATTAGGGGCGGTGTGCAGAGCAAGCATCTTTTGCTGTTACTCATGCTTTGTCATTTAAACATTTTAAAATCCAGCTATTAACTAGCATTAACATCAATTCAGAACACCCTAGCAACACCTTAGCAACCATCAATCACACCCAAACATTGGCCACATGCTAAGAAGTGTTCTAAACACCCTAGCAGCCACCATTTACAAAACAAGAAACCGATTATTATAAACATACCAACACCCTAACAATGTGGTGACACAAAAACACTCCATAAACAACTATCTAGCATTGTGACAACACATTAACAAGCATTCAGAATCCCTTGGCAACAACATAGAAACACCTTAGCAATGATGGCTTAAAGAGCCCATATTATACATGAAATAGGGTCATATCCTGGTTGTAAGGGTCTCCAACAACAGTCTAATATGCATGCAAGGTCAAAAAACAATTTCATGGTCTTATAATCTGCATTTATTTTTACCTAATTATCCCAGCGACTCCTGTATGAATCGTCCAGTGATTCATTTGTTCCCAAACCCCTCCTTAGCGCGGAGCTAATCTGCGCTGATTGGACCGATGACAGTCTGTCGCGATTGGTCGACTGCCTTCAGTCAGAGAGGGAAATGGCCAATAGCTAATCAGCAATTTAAAAAGTAATCACAGTTCATACACGCTCGATAGTGCAGACGTGGATTTTAGCTGCCACACTATGGCGAGTGGATAGTGCCACGGATAACCGAACGAAGGAGACAGTCGTGTACTGGCCATACCACACACACACAAAAACACACACACACCTCCGGATGACAACGCTCCCGCTTCCGCCCGCACCCGCCAGGTTTTAGCCTGAGAACCCGCTCCGTTTTCTGCCCGCCGCGCCCGGTCCCGCTAGAGCGGAGAACACAACCAAAAATCACCCAGTATACAGTCCAGACAGCCAAGCTGTCGTTCGTTCGTTCGTTCGTTCGTTCGTTCGTTCGTTCTCTCTCTCTCTCATACGCGCGCGTGCGCACTAACACACACACACGCACCACGCAGACTCTCTCTTTCTAATTCGCATAGCAATATCCGTGATATTGCTAGACAGCCCGCTCCCGTCCCAAATTAAACCCGTTACCGACCGCTCCCGCGATTTATTCGGAAATTTATTCCCGCGGCTGTCCCCGCGCCAGATTTCTGCGGCGCGGGAATAAATTTCCGAATAAATCGCGGGAGCAGAACTCTAGCACGGAGCTCCATAAACAAACAGCACGCGTCGCGTTTTTAACGTGACTTTGCACGCGATAAGATCAAATATCCAGTTAACCTGATACAGTACACGCGGTTACAAGTAACAAATCACAACTAAATACATTTGCAAGCAAGAGTAAACGAGGCAACAACTTTAACCGCATGTACTTACACTTGAGAATTGGAAGAAACCCATCCTGACGTCCATCAGTTACTCTTTACTGATCCTTCCTTTAACAAACTCAGATGAAGTATTCTTTGTAGCATGTAGCTTCCAGAAGTTTCCAACTGCTTGGTTATAATGCTGATGTTTCATCTTTGGGTAGAGACTCAATATAATATCCATCTGCAATGTGACTTCAATCGACCGGCATGTTTGTGTGCGTGTGTTTGTGGGTGTGCGTGTGTTTGTGGGTGTGTGTCTGGGTTTCTGCGTCAGAGGGCGGGGCCTCAGGTTTGAAATCTCCCGGGTTTGCGCGTGCACGTGAATAACTTGGTTTCGTTCGTACGTCATGGCGAAACACCTAATGAGTCGGTATCAAGGCGACTCGTTTGAAGCACTATGAGTCGACTCTTTTATAGATGAATCAACCGTTTTAAACACTGTATTCTTACAGATTTAAGCCTTAGCTGGATACTTCGCTTCACTTAGAGCTGTGTTACACACTACATGGAGGGGAATTTTTTCAAAAACCCATAATATGGGCTCTTTAAAACCCAGCGATATAGCTGCACACTAACAAGTATTCTGAACACATTAGCAAACTAAAATAGCACATTTATAGTGGTAACACCCTAACAGTCACCCGGGACACCTTAGCAACCATATTGGAACACCCTAGCAACACCTTAGCAACCATCAATCAAACCCAAACATTGGCCACACGCTAAGAAGTGTTCTAAACACCCTAGCAACCACCATTTACACAACATCAGCACATTATTATAAACATATCAACACCCTAACAATGTGGTGACACAAAAACATTCCATAAACAACTATCTAGCATTGTGACAACACATTAACAAGCTTTCAGAATCCCTTGGCAACAACATAGAAACACCTTAGCAATGATGGCTTAAAACCCAGCAATATAGCTGCACACTAACAAGTATTCTGAACACATTAGCAATCTGAAATAGCACATTTATAGTGGTAACACCCTTACAGTCACCCGGGACACCTTAGCAACCATATTGGAACACCCTAGCAACACCTTAGCAACCATCAATCAAACCCAAACATTGGCCACACACTAAGAAGTGTTCTAAACACCCTAGCAACCACCATTTACACAACATCAGCACATTATTATAAACATATCAACACCCTAACAATGTGGTGACACAAAAACACTCTTAGCAATCATAAACAACTATCTAGCATTGTGACAACACATTAATAAGCTTTCAGAATCCCTTGGCAACAACATAGAAACACCTTAGCAATGATAGCTTAAAACCCAGCAATATAGCTGCACACTAACAAGTATTCTGAACACATTAGCAAACTAAAATAGCACATTTATAGTGGTAACACCCTAACAGTCACCTGGGACACCTTAGCAATCATATTGGAACACCCTAGCAACACCTTAGCAACCATCAATCAAACCCAAACATTGGCCACACACTAAGAAGTGTTCTAAACACCCTAGCAACCACCATTTACACAACATCAGCACATTACTATAAACATATCAACACCCTAACAATGTGGTGACACAAAAACACTCTTAGCAATCATAAACAACTATCTAGCATTGTGACAACACATTAATAAGCTTTCAGAATCCCTTGGCAACAACATAGAAACACCTTAGCAATGATAGCTTAAAACCCAGCAATATAGCTGCACACTAATAAGTATTCTGAAAACATTAGCAAACTAAAATAGCACATTTATAGTGGTAACACCCTAACAGTCACCCGGGACACCTTAGCAACCGCATATCAGCACTTAAGCAACCACTATTTACACAATAGCATTGTGGAAACACCCAAATGGTGCATAGCAACACCCTTACAATATGACAATCTAACGAACTCCTTAGCAACAACAAATATTCCTGTAGCATTGTGGCAACTCAAGCAACTATTGAGAATGTCTTTGCAACAACATAGTGACACCTTCACAACCATCAACTACACTCTAGCATTATGGCAGGACACCAACAAGTATTCTGAACACATTAGCAAACGGAAATAGCACATTTATGGTGGCAACACTCTAACAATGACTCAGAACACCTTAGCAACCACGTCAGCAACCTGGCAACCACTATTTAAACAATAGCATTGTGGAAACACCCAAACAGTGCATAGCAACACCCTAACAATATGGTACACTAACCCCTAAACCCTCGTTAGCAACACTTTAGCAACCATTTATTACACTAGCATTATGACAGCATACAAACAAGTATTCTGAACACATTAGCAATCTGAAATAGCACATTTATGCTGGCAACACCCTAACAGCCACTCAGAACACCTTAGCAACCACATAGCAGATTTTAGCAACCACTATTTAAACAACAGCACTGTGGCAACAGCTTAACAGTGCATAGCAGCACCCTAACACTATGACACACTAACAATCACTCAGAAGTCAGAACTCTTCATCAACAACAAATGACTCTGTAGCGTTGTGACAACACATTACCAAGCATTCAGAATGTCTTCGCAACAACATAGAAACACCCTAGCAACCATCATTTACATCCCATTCTAAACATATTAGCAAACTGAAATAGCACATTTATGCTGGCAACACCCTAACAATCACCTGGGACACCTTAGCAACCATATTGGAACAACCTAGTAACCACCATTTACACAATATGTGTACACAATACAAAGTATCATCAACATATCAACACATTAACAATGTGGGGACACAATCAACTACCCAGAACTCCTTAGCAACCACAAATAACTCTCTAGCATTGTGACAACGCATTAATAAGCATTCGGAATGCTTAGCAACAACATAGAAACACCTTAGCAACCATCATTTACATCCTAGCAAAATGGGGGCACACTAGGAAGAATTCTAAACACATTAACAAACTGAAATAGCACATTTATGCTGGTAACACTCTAACAATCACCCGGCACACCTTAGCAACCATATTGGAACACCCTAGCAACCACCATTTACACAATATGTGTACACAATACACATTATCATCAACATATCAACACATTAACAATGTGGTGACACAATCAACTACCCAGAACTCCTTAGCAACCACAAATAGCTCTCTAGCATTGAGACAACGCATTAATAAGCATTCGGAATGCTTAGCAACAACATAGAAACACCTTAGCAACCATCATTTACATCCTAGCAATATGGGGGCACACTAAGAAGTATTCTAAACACATTAGCAAACTGAAATAGCACATTTATGCTGGCAACACTCTAACAATCACCCGGCACACCTTAGCAACCATATTGGAACACCCTAGCAACCACCATTTACACAATATGTGTACACAATACACATTATCATCAACATATCAACACATTAACAATGTGGTGACACAATCAACTACCCAGAACTCCTTAGCAACCACAAATAGCTCTCTAGCAATGTGACAACACATTAATAAGCATTCAGAATGCCTTAGCAACAACAAAGAAACACCTTAGCAACCATCATTTACAACATCGCAATTTGGCGACACAATAACTGAACATATTAGCAAATAGAAATACCACATTTATGCTGGCAACACCCTAACAAATCACTTGGGACATCTTAGCAGCTACATAGCAACACCCTAGCAACCGCTGTGAGTTTAAACGAGCAAACTCCACTCACAACTGTCTAGTGCTTATCATGTAAAAATGCAATTCTGATGTTGATATGAGAGAAAACATATGTGATCATGTTAGAATTCTCTTCCTAATCCTGTCCGGTGTAGCACTTAATCCTTGTTTCACATTTTAAAAAGTGCACAGAGATATTAAATATTTTGTATTTCATCATGTTCAGAAACTGAAGCTCTAAGATGATTTTGTCATAGTGCATGAGCAGAATGTCGAGGCCAGTCTTCATTGTGTGTGGTGATATTGGAGTCCCTGCAGTGAGATGTATTTCACATATCAGGAGTGTGCTATGGCACCCTGCGTCACGGGTAATAACAGCAAGGTCAAAAAGCTGATGGTCATCAGAACCGAAGCAGAGCTGCTCAGTGGAGCAGAGACGCTGTCCTGTATGAGATCATAAACCATCATCAGTCAGTGTTTCCTGCAGAACCATGTGTTCACAGCTGTGTCATTTTTGTACGTAAAACATGTCTAAAAATGAATTGTTAGAGGAATGTTCAATTATACAGCATCACAATTATTTATGGAATATTGTAAAATTTGTTATAAATGATTTATCTGTGCACTTTTCAAAATGTTTGTGCTACCATAATATCATAAAACAATATATATGTGTTTGGTCATGCAAATTATGCTAAAAAAGCTGCATAATTAGCCGCCAGTGATTTTTCTGGTAATGTACACAATTTTTATATGCATTATTTCTTATACAATAGATTAATTTTTAACAATAAAAGTTGAAGCGAACTCCTTAATTTCAAACTCCCTTTAATTTTCAAACCTAGTTTATTTTTAAGATCTGAGGTGAACTATCTGCTGGGCCCAGTTTTTCAAAAGGTTTAATCCGGATCAAATTGATCCAGATTAAGTAATTCTGTTTTTGTGATCCGTGATCATTTAATCCAGCTTACTTTTTGAGCCAGTTTTTCAAAGCAACATTGGATTGGATCAATCTGATCTGGATAGGAACTTTTCAGGATCACTAAATCTGGATTACCAGTGCTCAAACAGGATAGGAAATCACAATGTAGAACTATAGATATGTAAAGAGCGACAAGTAGAATAGCCAGCGTGGGGTCAATAT
>NC_141028.1:57027500-57077500 GCF_052040795.2 Danio rerio | reverse complement strand
ACAGGTCACCAACCAAAACAAAACTAAAGATCAATGTAATATGATGTTGTGCCGGCTGGATTCCTTCTTTTAGGCTTACAACAATAGACTTTACCTTTGAAATGTCTTTTACTGAGAATAAATGCCTCTCATGTTCCCGAGATAGAAATAAAATGACTTTGTATAATTACTGTATAGAGAGCAAGTGGATGGACAAGTGACAGAGAGAAAGAGATCGTAGACCTTTTAGCCAGACGTTCTCTAAAGTGACGTCAACGAAATCAATCTCTCCCTCCGAGCTTTTAACTTCACCGACTCATTACGTTTATCTTCGAAGACTTCATTGCATCCTTCACCAGAGGGGTTTCCCTCATCTCGTGGATTAATATAATCATTTTAGCTCTCCTCATGCCCTCGGTTACACTTCTCTGCATAATCTGCATCACATTTACTGGCGTACGCTCAAGACTCTCTCTCTATCTCTCTCTCTGGGTGTTTGATTGCTGATGTTGTGCTGTTTTCAGGTCAGCAGCCGTACACCATGTGCTTCAGGGTGAAGTTCTACCCTCAGGAGCCCATCAAGATCAAGGAAGAGCTGACAAGGTAACCGTTCTCTGATCTAATGCTCAAATGCTGTTAGAATAACATTAAGCGGCTCCGGCCGATTCCAGTGTAAACAGCTCTGAATTGCTGGAGTCAAGTGTGCGAGACGGAGGATGCTCTGGAAGAGATTTGCATTTTAAAAAAACGCCTCCTGGGCAGATTGTTCCAGTTTCATTTGGAAAGAGCATGTTTACTTTGCAGCCGAAGCCAGAGCGCCTGATCTGCGGCGGCTTTCATGTCAGAGTAACCAGTGTGATCTTATTATAGTGAATATCTCGAACCTGTCAAACAACATGTACCAGGTCTCATTTCGCTCCAAAAATAAAACAAAAATTCTACAAAATTGTACAAAAATGTATGGTAACACTTTAGTTTGTCACAATTCACATTTGCTTAAGATTTATTCATTAATTTTCTTTTCAGCTTATTCCATTTATTAATTTTTTTTTTAAGATTTATTTTTGGCCTTTTTGCCTTTATTAGATAGGACAGTATCAGGACAGGAAGCAAAGTGGGACAGAGAGAGAGGGGGTAGGGAAAAGTCTTCAAGCCAGGATTCGAACTCACGACGCCCTGACGTGCTATTGCACCATATGTCAGCGCGCTAACCACTAGGCTAGTGCGCCGACAGCTTATTAACCCGTGGTCGCCACAGCGGAATGACCGATGTTGACCATGATGACAAGGTTCGGTACGGTTTCAGAAAGCAGGTCAATCTGTGCATTTGAACACACTATTGGTTGGGTTTATGGAAAATGTAGGATGGGTCAATCAGTCAATCAACAGCAGCCTCTCGTGGATTGAACAGCAGGCGTGAATGGCACTTGCAAGAGAAATTTGAGATCTCAAAAAGCGTACACAGTGGCCTCTGGTGGATTCGCAAAAACTGCAAAAAAACGTTCCTCCTGGGACAAATTTGGTGCTCTCCGGAAATGTATATAGGGGTACGTTTTCAGAATGAGCCTGGGTTGCATCAAAAAAACCTCCAAATCATCCAAAATACATTCGAGTTCTTATTACTTTTCGTATACTTGAGTAATAATGATTACCGTGTGTAATAGAGGCCAGCTAGTTAAGTGCTGTGCAGGTAAACCTCACTTCTCTAACCTCTAAAGGTGCTCTAGCAACAGACGCTAGAGGCCATGGTCTTTAGCCTCCTTGGTTGAGCAACCGACTCCCATGCGGTAGTTCGTTTGTTCAATACCAGCTTGGAGCAGGTTGGGTTGCGTAGCACCGGTGGGGTTACACATGAACTTTTTAAATTAGGGAAGACATTCCATGTTTTTAAATAGAATTTGATGAAGAAGTCTTTTCGTTTCATCAGTTTGGACATCCTTGTTTTTCCATAAATGAATATTAAGCATGTTTACCCCTCAATTTTATGTTAATAGGATTTTTTTCCCATCAAATGGAACCAAAAATAATCTAAAAAGGCTGTCAGTGTCAGTGTGTGTCACGTGTTTTCTCTAACATTATCACAGAGCAACATTCCTAAAGCAGGCTTTGATTCCATCTCACTGATTCCTTCCAAATACACACACACACACACACGCACACACACACACACACACACACACACACACACACACACACACACACACACACACAGACTGTCAGTGTGACTAACTCATTACTGCTGCTCTCGCAACATGGGGCTCAATGCGTGGACCATCTGAACTGTGAAGATAAATGTATTTGTCTTTCTGGATCTTGCATGCTTTCTCTGCCCTGGAAGACCAGAATGTTCCTGTGGCCAGAGCCGCCAGACGAAGCCTGAGTGTGTGTGTGAGTGTATTGAAGAGCGCAGGTTGCCTGAGTTTAAATGGTTACATCCTGTGAAAGAGGAAGAAAGGAGTTTGAGATGGAGGTGCATTAATGTTCCTGAACCAAGGCTTTCTCTGTTAAAAGCTTGGTTTGACATGGAAAACATCTATATATTTTTCCCCTACCTCGCTCTCTCTCTTTTTCCTCTTTAATATTTAATATAAAGAATGCATTTGAGTGCAGTGGGTTAGGAAGAGGAAGAATGGAGAAAATGGAAACTACTTAATAGCAGACACACGTGTCTAGCTAATGCATTACAGTCTCGTTCTATAAACTGCAGAAATCAAAATCAAGCATTCTTGCTGTGAACAGTTTATCAGTGTTTATTATTCTAGTGGAACATGGTCAGTAATTTAATATTAGTCAGATCTTATTTGGATACTTACAGTGTTTAAAAAGCACAAGAAAACATGGACCTTTTCCCCCTCCTAAACATAATGTTTAGGAATATGATAAATGTGCGCTTTTCATAATGGGTTCCTTTAATCAGGAAGATCCTAATGCAAATGTGAGATATTAATGCCTTACACTCTTAAAAGAACTCACTTTAAGGGCCTTTTGAAGGTGGTAGGTCACTCACAAGGATGCTCACTTATGAGGGATTTTTAGGGATTTCTTCATTACTGATTATGTTCACCTGTGCCTTATTTGGTCCTTGTTAAAGTGAACCCATTGCTGCATATGATGATCATTAATTAATATCAAACTAATGAAAAATATTTGTTTGATGTTTTTCGCATTATATTTCATCTGCAGCAACAATAGCCCCTTTCACACATACAGACCCGGAAAGGTTGTATGTGTGAACAGGTCCTTTTTGAAAACACCGGTAAATTCGTACTGGCTATTTTCCGGAAAGAGAAGTTGTAACATTACCGGCAATTTGCCGGAATGCTGCGCTGTGTGAATGCAGAAGGAAGATTACCATAATAAGCGCGTGCACGTCTAGAACGTGCTGACGTGAGACGTCTGCTTTAGCCAATCACAACAGTCAGACGCATTTACGTCCGCGCGGTTTGTGAGAATAAGAGCCTTTGAATATTTTTCCAGACACATTTAGCTGCTAGAAGTTAATCAGATCACGTTTATATGTTCTTCTTAATGCCAACTGTGTAAATAATCATCGATGAGATGCTTATGATAAGCCGTTGTTTGTTTACGTTTGTGTGCCTGTGAAACAGCCTGTGAGCGCCTGCACACGCACATATTATGAACATCTCGACATGCGAAAGTGATCCTGCGAAAGTTGTTCACAATATTGATCATCCACAGAGTTTGTAATTTAGTCAAATGTTTACAAATACAAGCGCAGCCGTTTAGAGCTCATTTGTGGTGAATGATGTCAGAATTTACCGGTATTTTGGAATGGATGTGTGAATGCTCTTTTCCGGAAAATTTCCGTAACGTCCTCGCCTGTGTGAACAGCGCTTTTTTTAATATACCGGTAAAGTCATTCCGGAAATTTTCCAGATATTTACCGGTATCACTGTGTGAAAGGGGCTAAAGTAAACTTGAATGGAGAAATGGAAAAAGCATAAAGTTGAAAGCAGAAACTTGTTTAGTTAGCATCACAGTCCCATTGTACAAACTACAGAAATCAAAATTAGCCTAAAGGGGGTCGCACACCAGATTAGCCACTCGGTGACATGTTGCGTTGTGCCACGCAGCGCCATGCATTTCAGAATTTTAAACATAGGTTTTTATCAGGGTACAAACACTGCGGCACCCAGCCACAACTCAGAACACTGTTCATATTTCTACCGTGCCACAAAACGCCATCTGAATAGTTTTATTTGAAAGAAAAATGCAAATGTACGCGTCTGGTGTGAGATACTTATTACTGTCATGTGCACGCTGTGTTGTGGCGCCGAGTGGCGCATCCAGTTTACAACCTGCCTAGTATTCTTACTGTAGAACAAAATCAGTTTGTGTGATCTTGTTAATTAATAGAACTCTGTACATATTTGGATACTTTTAAAGTATACCTAGTTTTTTCTTAAACGTTAAGGAATATGAATAAAATTATCTAAACTGTTGCCTTCAGTCAGGAAGATCCAAATGCAAACATGATATACGTAGTAATACCCTACACTCTTAAAAGAACTCACTTTAGAGGTAGTAGGTCACAGGAATGCTCACTTATAAGGGATTTTCAGGGATGTTCTGTATCACCTGTACGTTATTTGGTAATCGTTAAAGTGAGGCATATGCATAACATTAAATATTAGTATACTATTACTACACTCCTTAAAGAATTCACTTTAAGGGCATCTTGAGGGATTATTCAATTTAAAATTTTAAAGCTCAACATGTGTCAAGACAAACTACTCTGAAGTTGACTATAACTTTGACAAATGACCATGAAATGAATAAGCACGATAATTAACAGTTTTGCCATGCGTCGCGCAGCTCTTTGCCTCTGTGTATTTAAATCCTTTAATGCACGGAAATCCGTTAATTATTCATTTCATGGTCATTTGACAAGTTATAGACAACTTAGAACTACAATACAATTTAATCTAATTACAATTAGCATGTAATTATGCAGTCATGTCGATTATTTCAGTGCTTCTCAACTGGTTTGGCCATGGGACCCACATTTTTACATGGTCATCAAGCCGCGACCCAAAATTTGAGGAACTATAATTTAGTTTTAGGAATTTTAATTTATTTGTGTTTATTTTTTAACATAAACAAGTAGTGACTTATAAATCATAAGAACATCTCCCAGACTTACAAATAAACACTATTTTATTGCTGTCATTTAACAAAATATATGAAATTATATAAATATTACAAAGTAAAAACGACAAATACTGTAAACAGTGGTTAGGGTAAGAAAAAGTTCAGTTTCCATGAACTAAACTGAAGTGTTAATAAAGCATTAACACTGATCCTGGTGAACAGAACAAACCAGCAAATTAAAGCTCTTCTGCTTTTGTGAGGGCTTTCTTGGCCTTTGCTACACGGTGAGCACAGTAAGATGCGCAGAATGCCTGTACTTGTTTTGAACATGAATATGTTCGGCACTTTTGTGATGCCCTCAGCTATTGGAGTCGTCTTTGAGAGCAGTCAACAGGTTTGTCCTTGCAAATGGGATGTCTGGTTTCTAAATGTCGGTTTAATTTAGAAGGCTTCATGCTTTCTTGTAAGAGCACCTCACTACATATGACACACTGAGGTTTTACGCTTATTTTGTCGTCAATATATGTAAATCCACACTTATTCAGGATTGTACTTGCGCTTCAACATATTTGTTGCTATAATTAAATGAAATTTCGCATGTTAAAAGGTACAGTTATCGCAGGCACATTCCAAAATAAAAGTCTGATATAAGCAAAATAAGTTAAGAATTAGACTTTTGTTGTTTTTTTTTGACCACACACTCCGCGACCCACTGAAAATGTTCGCGACCCACCAGTTGAGAAACACTAAATTATTTTACATTGTTTACATAAAAAAGTATTAGTACTAAATGGATTCTCTCTCTCTTTCATAAAAATGTACATTTGCATGAAGTAGTCAGAAATCCTTTCACTCCGTCGTTCTGCCATCCAACTTACTACGTTCTTATGATGTTTACAGTGTCCTTAATTAACAAATTGAACTAAATAAAATGCAAACAAGTTACATGTAAACAAATAAAAATAAAATAAGTGTGCTTTCTTAAAATGCTACATGTACGTTTTTGACTCTTCAAGAGCTTAAACAACTTAAAACTACAAAGCATTTTAATTTAATTAATAATACACTGCAAAAATGCTTTTCTTGCTTAGATTTTTTGTCTTGTTTCTAGTCTAAATATCTAAAATTTCTTATATCAAGAAGCATTTTTTAGACAATCAAAACATATTGCCTTGTTTTGAGAAATAATATGCCAATATTAAGTCAGTTTTTCCTTAAAACAAGCAAAATAATCTGCCAATGGGGTAAGCAAATTAATCTTGTTTTTTCTTTTGACGTAAGATTATTTTGCTTAGCCCATTGGCAGATTATTTTGCTTGTTTTAAGGAAAAACTGACTTAATATTGGCATAATATTTCTCAAAACAAGGCAATATGTTTTGCTTGTTTAGAAAATTCTTCTTGATTTAGGAATTTTTAGATATTTGGACTAGAAACAAGACAAAAAATCTAAGTAAGAAAGGCATTTTTTGCAGTGTAGCATCTGATAAAGCAATCATGTGGATTATTTTACATTTTTTACATAAAAAGTAGGCTAAAGTCTGCTCTCTCTCTAATTTTCTCTCTATTTTCTCTTTCAGGTATCTTCTGTATCTCCAGTTGAAGAGAGACGTGTATCACGGCAGGCTGTTGTGTCCATTCGCTGATGCTGCATATCTCGGAGCCTGCATCGTCCAAGGTACGACTGTAACCTAATCTACAGACACCCTTTACAACCAATCACACGTTTCATCACGTAACATCGTGTTCCTGAGACACTTTCGTCTGGAAGCTTTTAAACTAATGAACAGTCATATTTCAAAAACCTCTTTCCACATTTCCCTGCTCTCAGAGTGAAGGAGAGGGATTGTGACGAATATGAAGCTCATTTAGATTAGAAACCGATGAGAGTGTCTTGTTCTAGATATGCAGGAATATTAATGGTCATTTATAAGATGTGAATCTGGGTTTTAGCTGAGCTTGGAGATTATGACCCCGAAGAGCATCCTGCAGACTACATCAGCGACTTCAAGCTCTTCCCTAAACAATCGCTCAAGCTGGAGCGCAAGATCATGGAGATCCACCAGAACGAGCTGAGGTCAGAGACAAAACACAGTTTTTTAAGCTGACCCAATGAGGGGCCTTTAAATTATTTGCATGATATTTTTTGTGTTGTGGTGATTAAAAATATGGTATTTATCTTGAACTCACTTCCTTCTTTTTTTATGGCAAATAATTAACCCACAAAAAATATACACTACCTGACAGAAGTCTTGTCGTCAAAGTCTTGTCGCTGGGCCAGCCCAGTCACCAGATATGAACATTATTGAGCATGTCTGGGGTAAAATGAAGGCATTGAAGATGAATCCGAAGGTTCTTGAGCTCTGGGAGTCCTGCAAGAACGCTTTCGACTTTTGTGTTAGCAAAGTCAGACCTTACTGTCCTTATTAAATAATTCAAAATCAAGGCATGATCATATTTTATTTTGATAAAATAAGCATAATCTAGTGGCCTTTGCCATTCATATAAGCCACTTCTGATGTAATGTAATGTGTATTTATATAGCGCATTTATTGTGTATGGCCATACACCCAAAGCGCTTTACAATCATGAGGGGGGGTTTCTCCACACCCCCACCAGTGTGCAGCATCCACTTGGATGATGCGACGGCAGCCACAGGACAACGGCGCCAGTGCGCTCACCACACACCAGCTATTGGTGGAGTGGAGAGACAGTGATAGAGACAATTCAGTGGAAAGGGATGATTGGGAGGCCATGATCGTAAGGGCCGATAGTGGGACTTTGGCCAGGACACCGGGGTTACACCTCTGCTCTTTCACAAGAAGTGCCATGGGATTTTTAATGACCACAGAGAGTCAGGACCTCGGTTTAACGTCTCATCCGAAAGACGGCGCCCACTGACAGTGTAGTGTCCCCTTCACTTTTACTGGGGCATTAGGACTCACACAGACCACAGGTTGAGCGCCCCCTGCTGGCATCACTAACACAACTTCCAACAGCAACCTAGTGTTCCCTAGTGGTCTCCCATCCAGGTACTGACCAGGCTCAGCCCTGCTTAGCTTCAGTGAGTAACCGGTCTTGGGCTGCAGGTTGATATGGCTTGATACCAAATGATCAACTAGAAGTCAAGTTATTATTTGCTGTTCCTAAAACTTGCATAGGCGACAAGACTTTTGTCAGGTAGTGTATTAAGATTTAAGATAACTATATCAAGTGAAATTGTATGAAGTGGCCAGAAGTTATGTTTGACACACTTCCTTTACTCCACCGTACTTTCATCCATTTTATCACACCCTTATAATGTTTACAATCTTATTTTCTAAGTTGAAATAAATAAAACTAAATAAAACAAGTTGAATTTAAACTAAAAGAAAAGAAAAGTGCACTTTTTTTTAAATTTGATGTACATTTTTGACTTTTCAAAAGCATAAAAATACCATAATATGTTTGCAGATATTAAAGAAACAAGTCTGTCTTTGTTTTGGTCTGTGTAACTTCGACCACTGCCAGTTTACCTAATTATATTTCAGCACCCCATGTTACTTTGGTGGAAAACTGAGTATTTCATTACAGTCTTGCTTCAGGATGCTTCAGTATATAAACAGGGAGTACTCTGTTTGAGTTTGTAACACATTGCTTTAATAATGTGTACTCTCATTTAGACAAATGTGTTCAAACAACCAAAAAAGACCACCTTCTGTCTGCATCCTGAATTATTACTAAATTAGTCTTGGTGAAATCTGAACGCAGCTGTTCACAGGAAAGGTTATTTTAGTTAATTAAAAATTTTAATGTTAAAGGTGACCTATTATGCCCCTTTGTTGTAAAATGTGTGTCATGTAATAAAAGTAAAATGATGTAAAATAAGACTCTGATGAGCCTAGAGCAAGAATGGGCAAACTCGGTCCTGGAGGGCCGGTGTCCTGCACAGTTTAGCTCCAACTCTAATCCAACACACCTACTTATAGATTTCTAGTAATCTTGAAGACACTGATTAGCTTGTTCAGGTGTGTTTGATTAATGTTGGAGCTAAACTATGCAGGACACTGGCCCTCCAGGATCGAGTTTGCCCACCCCTGGCCTAGAGTGTGAATGTGAAGTTGCAGCTTAAAATAACAAACAAATAGTGTTCTATAACTCCTTGAAACTGCTTCTTTAAGAATTTGATCCTACATTGTAAAACCCAAAAAGTTACGGTAAGTGAAACCTTGAGGAAACCGATTGCAACTAATGCTAAGCTAATCCTAATGAGCACTGTGAACTTAATCCATTCGAGTAAACAAAGCAATTTGAGCACAGTAAAACCCGATAAATCAGTGGTCACCAAACTTGTTCCTGGAGGGCCGGTGTCCTGCAGATTTTAGCTCCAACCCTAATCAAACACACATGAACAAGCTAATCAAGGTCTTACTAGGTATACTTGAATCATCCGGGCAGGTATGTTGAGGCAAGTTGGAGCTAAACCCTGCAGGGACACCGGCCCTCCAGGACTGAGATTGGTGACCCCTGCGATAAATGAAGAGAACTCAAACCAACTGAGTACTGTAAAACCCAATAAGTTAAGGCAACTTAAACCATTTGAGGAAACGGATTGCTACAAACCATTTGAGTTAAAAACTAATCTATATGAATACTGTGAACTTACTCTATTTAAGCGGAAGTAATAAGGTATTTAATTAACTCATTACCTTCAACACTGAGTTCAAAACTCCTTTCAAGTGAGTAGAATTAACTTTCAGTCAATTTTGAGTTAACTACACTCATTTTATTTGATAAAGCTCGCTGTTGTAGTTTACAGTGTAATTGTGTCATTTTGGTGCCTGTTGCTTTAAATTCAAAAGAGAACGGAGCTTCAAATGCCTATGTGTCAGCATAGTGGCAGATTCAAAAACAAGACTAACGTCCTATGCTTTCTGCAGACTGTTTTTATGAAGCGTGATAATAAAATGAATACGATTTTACCATTTGAAGGTGGTTATATTGACAGACTGATGGCACACAGCTGTGTTTAAACCCCTCATGAAACGGGTTTTTGCATAATAACTCCCCTAAAACTACTGTAGCGCTCAAATGTTTAAATGTGAAAAACATTTTCGTTAACTAAAATAAAATGAGACTAACAACAACAACAAAAAAATACTAATCAAAAAATCTTTTCAGAATTTATAAGCACTCATTCTGGGAATTTTTACATACAAAAATATAATATCTATATAAATCTAAAACAACGTTTCAGTTTTTTCTTTGTCTGCCAAAAAAAGTGAAATAGCCATGTTTAACTATATATTATTTTTAAAACAAAACTATTACAATTATAAATCATATATTTTCTAGCAAAGTTGCATTTGTGTGGTTTTGGGTTCAGTATCTGTTCAAACAATTGGTTCGCTGAAAATGTTTATTTAGATTTAAAGGGCACCTATTTTACCCTTTTTCAAGCTTTAAGATAAGTATTTTGTGTCTCCAGAATGTGTCTATGAGGTTTAGCTCTAAACACCCATCAGATTATTTATTAGACCTTTTAGATAATTAGAATTTACTACTTTGAACACACTGTATTTGTTGCCTGTGCCTTTAATGCTAGTTCTCCCCACCCACCATTCCCACATGCCTGTCAGAGTGTGCCTCAATCTCTGCCTCGGCTGTGTCAGATAAACAGCACAGTGACAGACATAAAGGAAGCAGATCTCCTGTAACGTTTGTGAGAAATAATACAGTAAGACTTCACCAATGATTATTTGATGTATTTGTTGTGAAGTTAATTCAAGCCTTTCTGCAACGATGAGTCACACACAGTGTCATTACAAGCGCACACACACAGCGGACATGCATGTGCATTTAACACGTGTGTTTTTGCACAGCAAATGTGAAAGGATACAGGTTAATATCCATGGCTGTATGAATACCCGTTATGTTAATGTTAATGTCCACAAATCAGGAATGAAGTGTCTTCTTTAATAAATGTACTGACATACAGCTGAGGTGATAAAGACCGTAAAATCACTGTAATTCATTACAAACGTGCACTGTTTTAAACACATTTTAAACTTGTAAAACTTATTCTTGATCACATTTGATGATGATTGATGATCACAGAGTGCTGAACAGATCTCCCGGTTGCTTTGCACACTAATGTCTTGTTGATATGATTGTGCGCATTACTACGGAGATATGTTAATACACAGCTGTCAATCAATTCGGCGGGCTGAAAAAACGCATTCCTACATCATGTTGTGGTCGGCCTCAACATGGGAGGAATTTGCATCCTATTTTAACGTCAGAAAATTAATAAAAAGAGGCTTATCGTGTTTATATCACCCCAATATGACTGTGGACACACTATACCTGCACACAGTTCTGTCTAAACAGCTTACAAAAGAAGATTTTATTCATAGGTGCCCTTTAATGTAAACTGTGCAAACACTAATCTTTACTTTGGCGGACACTAGAAGTAAAAACTAATTATAAAAATGTTCATAAAATAAAAACTAAACAAAAATTAGCAAAACCAATGATGAAACAAAGCTAAATTTAAATTTAAGCACATTTTAAAAACAGTTTTGAAATAAAAGCTCATTATAAAATGCAAAACTATAGTAACTTTGATCGCATATGATCATGTAAATACCAGGTGGAAACCGAAATATGTCTTAAACGACAACTTATGCTAAACGAAAACCAATTCAAGCCTGAATTGGTTTTTCAATTTTAGTTTAAATGTAATTTCTAAATTTGTATGGAATATTAATCACTTTATGTAGTCAGTCTTCAATTGTTACATTGTTTTGTTTGTGTAGAGGTCAGTGTCCTTCCCTCGCAGAGTTAAACCTTCTCCAGAGGGCTCACACACTGGACACGTATGGAGTGGATCCACACCCCTGCAAGGTACTGACTCCATGAAGACATGAAGACAAAAAACATACCATTCATACAAGTTGTTGAACTTCTGAATACATTTTAATTATGTTATATATACTACTTTTCTCAGAGGTTAAACTAATATAAAACTCATGTTTCATTAATCCTTTTCAGGATTTTACAGGATCCACAGCCTTCTTGGGATTCACTGCAAGAGGGTTTGTGGTTTTCCAAGGAAATAAGAGGATCCACCTTTTAAAATGGTAACTTATTTAAAAAAAAACTTTGAACTTCATTCTTCCTCATTTCAAATATTCTTCCTCATTTCCCATCCTACTCGGTGTATTTTGTTTGGGTTTATTAAATAATTTCAAGGAAGCTTTACAGGCCAATATATGCACATATTTTTATACACATTAGTGTGAAAAAGTGTTTGCCCCCTTACTTATTTAGATTTTTTTACATGTTTGTCACACTTTAATGTTTTGATCATCAAACAAATTTAAACAGTCAAAGATAACACAAGTAACAGGGTTTCTGCAGGGTCTTAAAAAGTCTTAAATCTCAAAATCCAAATTTCAGGCCTTAAAAAGTGTTAAATTTACTGAAATATTGTGTTGTAGGTCTTAAAACAGGTCTTAATTTTCCTGTTCATGGATTGCCACCTAATCTGGTCAAAACCCATATAATCATAAACAATCATCTCAATAAAACTGTAAACTTTTCATTTAAAAAGGGAACTTTTAACTTTATTTATCATAATGGTTTAATAGTTTTCCTTACAATAACATTCGTTTAGAAGTTCTCCATGTATTTACTGCTGAGGACACTGATCTGGACTGATTTTTTGTGCATACATTTAGTTTATTATAGTTTTTAAAACTTTTAATTCATTTGTTCATTTTTATTTTATTTTAAAGTTACTATGTTGTTTAAAAAAAGGTGTATAGATACAACTAGAACTTGCTTGTTTTATGCCATATTTAAAATATTTTGATAAATTTAATTTACAGTATTTTTTATATTAATGAATTATTGTATTATTAAATGTATTAAATTGTATTTGTTTTAATAGTGCACATAAAAATCTTTTCCATCTGGGCCATTTAAAATGTCTTAGTCTTCAGCCCTTTATGGGTCTAAAAGAAGTCCATTCATAATGGTCTTAAAAATGTCTTAAAAAGTCTTACATTTAACTCGGTGAAACCTGCAGAAACCCTGAAGTAAACACATCATGCAGTTTTAGAATGTAAGAAGTTAAACAATTAGGCATGCTACGGCAACTCAATTGGATTCAGGTCAGGACTTGGACTACACCACTCCAATGTCCTTATTTTGTTTTTATTCTGCAATTCAGAAGTGAACTTGCTGGCATGCTTTTGGATCATTGTTCTGCTGCAGAACCCGTTTGCTTCTGCTCGAGGTCACTATCAGATATTATTTTGGTAAACAGCAGAATTGATGGTTACATTTATCACAGCAAGTCTCTCAGGCCCTGAAGCAGCAAAACAGCCCCAAACCATCACACTACCAACACCATAGTTTACTGTTTGTACGAGGATCTTTTTCTGAAATGCGGTGTTACTTTTACGCCACACTAAATGGGACACACCCCTTCAAAAAAGTTTAACGTTGGGGTCGTCAAGATATTTTCAAAAACCATTTTTTGAAACTGTTTTTGCCCAGTCTCTCTCTTATGGTGAAGTCATGAACACTTGCTTTAACTAAAGTAAGTGAGGCCTGCAGTTTTTTGGATGTTGTTGTGGGTCTTTTGTTACCTCTTGGATGAGCTGTTGCTGTGGTCTTGGGCTAGTTTTGGTCAGTCTGCCACTCATGGGATGGTTCTCCACTGTTCCATGTTTTTTCCATTTGTAGATTATAGCTCTCACTGTGGTTCACTGCAGTCCCAAAGCTTAAGAAACGGCTTTATAACCTTTTCCAGACTGGTAGATCTTAATTATTTTCTTTCTTTTGTTTTTGAATTTCTTTGGCTCTTGGCATGAGGTCTAGCTTTTGAGGATCTTTTGGTCTACTTCAATTTGTCAGACAGGTTTTGTTTAAGTGATTTTTGTTTTTAATTGACAGGTTTGGCGGTAATTAAACCTGGGTGTGGCTAGAGAAATGTTTTAAGAGGCAAACACTTTTTCACACTGGGCTGTGTTGTTTTGCCTTGATAATAGAAATCTTCATTTCAAAACAGCATGATGTGTTCACTTTTTTTGACTAATATTTAAATTTCTTTGACGATCTGAAACATTAAAGTGAGACAAACATGCAAAACAAATTCAGTAAGGGGGCAAACTCTTTTTCACACTACTGTCTATTGCACGGCCCTACTATAAACAAATCAGGCATAACTCTAGAGACAAGGCTGGATGGCACGAGCCGTGCAAGTGCGACTAGAATCTGTTTTAGCTGTAAATCAGTCTGTGAGCTTGTAAACAAACCTGTTTCTTGGCGGACCGTTTAAAGCTGTGAATCACAGCTGTTATGTAAGGCCAGTCGATCAGATGCAGTTTTCATCAGCAGATCTCCGAGCGTCTGATCTGTGACTTGAGCTTTTGTGCAGTTGTTAACAGCGGCCCACAGTCAACAAGCAGATGAATGAACACAAGGCCAGACGTCTGAAGAGTTTTTCCTCTCTCATATCACTGCTCATGAAGACAGTTTCACAAGGAAAGCTTGAATGCTAATATTTGACTCGCGATGTCTCACTCTTGCAGGGCAGATGTCAGCAAATTCAAGTTTGAAGGAAAAACCTTCTATGTGATTGGAGTACAGAGAGAGGTAGGTAGATATACACTGCCTTTTTTTGGACAAATCTCACCCATTTTTACACATTTATAACTCGACTTAAAATCATTCTAATTTTGTAAAGACACTCAAAAAAAAGATGTTTGCTGTTTGTTCAAACTACTTATTTAAAATAAGTTGAAACAACACACTTCTTGAGTTTTTTTTTGACAACTTAATTGTTTTACGTTCAATCAACTTTAATTTGTAAAAACAAGTCGTTTAACTTAATTCCTTCACACAAAATGAATTGCGCGAAACCCATTTTTTTAGCAATCCAGTGCTCAGCATAAATGTGCATGCCTCATTTTGAAAATGTATGTTTTTATCTGTTTCACAATGAATAAAATCAATATACACTCACCGGCCACTTTATTAGGTACACCTGTTCTACTGGCAGCAACTCAATGCATTTAGACATGATGACATGATCAAGAAGATCTGCTGCAGTTCAAACTGAGCATCAGAATGGAGAAGAAAGGTGATTTAAGTGACTTTGAACTTGACATGGTTGTTGGTTTCCGACGGGCTGGTCTTTGTATTTCAGAAATACAGAAAACATTCGGATGGTAGGGTCAGAATTTGACCACAGTGTACCCATCTACTGATGGCTAAAGTGTGAATAATCTCAGATTGGTTTCTTGAACATGAAAATGAGTTTACTGTCCTCAAATGGCCTCCACAGTCACCAGAACTCAGTCCAATAGACCACCTTTGAACTGTGGTGGAACAGGAGACAAATCTGCAGCAACTGTGTGATGCTATAATGTCAGTATAAAGCAAAATCTCCAAAGAATATTTCAATACCTTATTGAATCTATGCCACGATAGATTAAAGCAGTTCTGAAGGCAAAAGGGGGTTCAACCTGATACTATTAAGGTGTACCTAATAAAGTGGCCAGTGAGTGCATTTCTGTAGGATGCTTTACAATAATCAGACCAGGAAATGTTTTTCCAATCTTCTATTGTCCAATTTTTATGAGCCTGTGTGAACAGGAGAGACATGTGGTGTGGTCTTCTGCTGCTGTAGCCCATCCAGCTTCTTCTGCATACCTTGGTTGTAACACGTGGTTATTTGAGTTACTGTTGCCTTTCTATCAGCTGGATTCAGTCTGGCCATTCTCCTCTGACCTCTGGCATCAACAAGACATTCGCGCCCACAGAACTGCCGCTCACTGGATATTTTTTCTTTTTCGGACCATTCTCTGTAAACCCTAGAGATGGTTGTGCGTGAAAATTCCAGTAGATCAACAGTTTCTGAAATACTCAGACCAGCCCGTCTGGTACCAAAAACCATGTCACGTTCAAAGCCACTTAAATCACCTTTCTTCCCCATTCTGATGCTCGGTTTGATCTGCAGCAGATCGTCTTGACAATGTCTACATGCCTAAATGCATTAAGTTGCTGCCTTGTGATTGGCTGATTAAAAAAACTGCGTAAACAAACAGTTGGACAGGTGTACCTAATAAAGTGGCCGGTGAATGTATACTAATTTAAAAAAAGAGATCTGTACTCATTTATGCGTAGCACTGTATTTTATATTACATTTATTTGCATTCTTTGGTAATCTCATTCACATTGTTCTGTATATACATATGTTTAATAACATTCACGTGTCCCGATTCTTCTTTCTATGAGAGTAAATATCGGAAGATTCATTTACATATTTCTACAGATGAAGAATTTCCCACATATTTCAAACAGCATATTTCACATAGATGTCTGATAGTAGATCTGTAAAGAATGTTCACCTCATTTGGAAAAATTAGTGTATAAAAACATTTTAGTCTATGGAAATAACACTGACAGACAGAGTCGGTTCTAGGATTTCTAGGATAAGTCATTATAATACTTAAAAATAGGAACTTTAGCTTCTTGTTGATACAAAAGTTATGTTTGCAACACTCTGTAATGCTTTTCTCATATCATTTAATGTGATTTTTAAATATTGTATTGTCATTCTTGGTGTGAACAAGCCTTTTTTTCAGCTTCCTCTTCCTGTCATTCTGTTCGTGTGTCACGCTTTAAATCTTCTTTTACATGTGCTTCTGTCTTCTTTTCTTTGTGTGCTCTTTTCCATTGATGGTGAGTAAACATACATCATGGCCATTGATTATTATTCCAGACTTCCAGTACAGCTCCTCACCCACACATCTGTCCTGGTGTCAATAATACTTTAATTGTAGTGCCCACCATAGAGTATTCATAACATCTCCATGATCAACATTATCTGTTAGCACTGCATATTTACAATAACATCAAAATGATTATGTATTTCAGTGGATATTTTATATTGAAATGTTTTTCACATGCTGTTGTCTTGTATACATTAATGTGATATAATATTTCTTAATGTATTTATCAATCCTACTGTTTATTACACTATAATTAAATGTAATGTAATTTAATAAATTAAAATAAAATAAAATAAATAACCTAAATGATATTTTATTTTGTTTTTTGTTATTCATTCATTTATTCATTCATTTATTTTCCTTCGACTTAGTCTTATTTTTTTAGGGGTTGCCACAGTAGAATGAAGCGCCTTTATTTATTTTTGTTTTATTTTATTTTATTTAAATTTTTTTAATTTTATAAAAGGGTGGTTCATTTCGCTGTGGCAACCCCTGAGAAATAAGGGACTTAGTCAAAGAAAATTAAATTAAATTAAATTAAATTAAATTAAATTAAATTAAATTAAATTAAATTAAATTAAATTAAATTAAATTAAATTAAATTAAATTAAATTAAATTAAATTATTTAACGTACTTTAATTTAAAGTATTGTTGAAACATATGCAATAAATAAACATATGCAATAATATTTGCATTACAAATTAAAATAAAATAAAATAAAATTTATAAAGCCGACTAAAAGCCGACATTTAATTTAATTTTATTTTTAATGTTGTTGAAAAATATGTTATAAATATTTGTATTACATATTAAAATAAAATAAAACAAAATAAAGGCGGTTCATTATGCTGTGGCAACCCCTGATAAATAAGAGACTTAAAAAAATTTGATTATTTAATTTAATTTCATTTCATTTCATTTAAAATATTGTTGAAAAATATTAAATAAATATTTGTATTACATATTAAATTGTATTTAAAACTGTATTAATACTGTATGATTACTGTATTAATATGAATACTGTAATATTAAACTAACAGATTTTTAAAAATTTAAATAATAGTTCTCAAACGGGGGTCTTGAGCTTAATGAGTTTTTTATTATTTGAAATAAATTATTAAACTGCAAAATACGCATACAAATCAGCTAAAACAACTTAAGGAAAAGTTTTTGTAGTATCGAGGGTCTTACAATACCTGAATAAATAATTGATAAAAATATCAGACATCTCACTTTTAAAATTTTAGACTAAAAAAACGTTGCTTTCTTACTTGAAAACATATTTGTGTAAATAAAATATATATAAACAATTATTCAAATACAAAAAAAAGAACTTGATAAAAAAATGAAAATACACACACACACATTAGTTATGCAAATTGTATGGTGGGTATGAAACTAAAGTGTTGTTGGATGTCTGAACCTGTGATTGTTGAATTCTGTGCACATCATCGCCTGTCTGGGTCTCCAGCACCCATGCAAGCCTGAGACCTTCTGCATTGATATTGTATGTGTGAACAGGGAGAACCACTGTGTGTCTGTTCCTGTCTGCATGTTCACACACACTTGAGCAGTATGTGTGAGGGTGTGTGTGTGTGTTTACTTATTCTGGACATGTGACTGTGTTTCACGCACAAGCACACATCTGTCTGTGATATACACAGTTCTGCTCAGAAGTGTTGGAGAGCAGACTGTTCATGATCCTCAGAGGTTGAGCAATGGCTGACCTGTTCTGCTTCTCAGATCTTAACACACTGATATCTGTAATATTGCTCACTCTCTGGCATTTCAACATTCATAACAGTTGTGAAACCTCATATCACATTATTTTAAATTGCTCAAATGCATGAAAGGTCCTCTTTAGTCATTGTCCCTACTCACTAAACTCCCTATCCACTATACCTGAGATCCAGTTTCTACACTATCAGGAATAAAGGTACAGGAGTTGTCACTGAGGTAGTGCTTTTTTTTTGGTCAAATACATTTTAATGAAGATAAATATATTTAAAAGCAGATTTGCAATTTTACATATTTTGTCTATAAATTACATATGCAAAGAACTCGATAAAATTGGAAAGAAGAAAAGAAAGAAATCAACAACTTAACAACTTAACTCTAGTGTACTAGACTATGTGAGCTTGGACTGATTTGCCAACCAGCTTAACTCTAGTGAACTAGACTATGTGAACCTGGGCTACCTGCCAACCAACTTAACTCCAGTGAACTAGACTATCACTATCGCTATCATTTCAAACTAGTCACCAGAGCAATCAAATCTTTGATGTGTTCGGTTGTTTAGTGTCTTTTTAGATGTTAACAATGCTACTATTTTGAAAGGAAAATGGCCGCTGACCTTTGCCCTTTTGATTGATGTATCATTTGAACCAATAGTTGCTTCTAAGATGTGTCAATAGGCGTCAACATCCAAGGAGCGCATAGCTTGGGAACTGGTCCCGCCCTCGCTTTGACGGTCAATAGATCAAAACACTATATGTTGAGCCCTATATATATATATATGTATGTATATATATATGTATACACACATATACACATACTGTATGTCTACATGTATAAACAAAAATTGCATATATACACACACACATATATATATATATATATATATATATATATATATATATATATATATATATATATATATATATATATATATATATATACATATTTATATATATATATATATATATATATATATATATATATAAATATATATATATATATATATATATATATATATATATATATATGTGTGTGTGTGTGTGTGTATACATATATATATATATATGTATATACATATATATATATATATATATATATATATATATATATATATATATATATATATATATATATATATACCAATAATATTTACAGTGATATATATATATATATATATATATATATATATATATATATATATATATATATATATATATATATATATATACCAATAATATTTAAAGTGATATATATATATATATATATATATATATATATATATATATATATATATATATATAAATATATATATATATATGTATGTGCAATTTTTGTTTATACATGTAGACATACAGTATGTGTATATACTGTATAGTGAGTTTAAGTTATTCAATTTTCCTTCAATTAGTCAGCAAGTATTGACAGTGAATATGGATAAGGGATAGAATATCTCTAAGTGTAGCCTTTAATTAGAGCCCAAAAATATGACTGTACAATAAAGCATTTAAAAGTTACAGCCTTTTATGTGTCAATGGCCTAAAAGGGTAATTTGGATTCTCCAAGTGACCTTTTTGGGGAGCGCCCATACATTCATTTGGATAAACATGTATAAAACACTAATTTTCTAAGGTACTGTTATCAAAATAGAAAATTGGGATTTGTGAGTCTTTAAGCTTTGATCCAATTGTCTTTTCAAACTAATACCTCTTAATTATAGACTTCTGCAGACATTAATCAAGATAAAACCTTAAGGTGTTTTTTTTTTTTTTTTTTCAGTGTGTCTTCAGTTTAATTACTCAATACCAATAATATTAACAGGGATTCTGACTATTAAGGAATAAACCTAAAACCAAAACCATGCATATTTAAAAAATGGTTCAAAAATAGCATGCAATTTACTTTGGGTATGCATTTTTTAGGCATTTAAGCTAATTTTATTTACGTGCAGATAAAAGCAGATGTCACAATATCTGTTTATTTGTCAGTTTACTGAATGGTCTAATGTTGGTTTGCAATCCCAATAAAGCCTGAAAACCTGAACTAAACACAAAGTTCCCTTGGAAAAAAACGCTAAAACCAGCTACATGCAACAGGTCTCTAAGGGAAACATTGTATCCTGCAGTTTATAATCACAGTTAGTTTATTGCAGGATATTCACACTAACACAGCATGAGTTGTTGCCTGTCAGATTGAGATCTCTGTTGGCACAGACTGGTAAAGCTCTTCGACATGATACTTTATTTTGCGCGCTGTGACTTTAATCTCAGTGTGAGCATCAGCAGTGAATCGCAGGGCCAGCAGTTTGATGCTAAACGCCCTGGAAGTGGTTTGTATCGATTTCTGCCCAGATCGGCTGTTCCGTTTAGTACCCCCATCTATTGATCGTCGTCTGAGATTACAGCATATGCGAGGGGTTAATGGAGCTCATTCTCCTGACACTTCACTTTATCAGACCTCATATATGTCTCCGTCACATTGATCTAACACTTACATATTCACCTCCGCTTCAGTTCTTGGTTTATAATCCAGGACGTATATTTACTGGGCTCAAGTTGTCATATATAGTCGGGGAAATGAGTATTAAAGACGTCATCATTTTTCACAGAAAGCATATTTCTAAAGGTGCTAATGAGTGAAATTTTCTGCAGATGATGGTAGCGATCATGCAAAGAAAACTAAATTAGTTAGTTTACATATTAAGTTATGTGTAGAATCTGCGGACATTTTTTGCTATTTCTGTGGAGAATTTTATTAAAAATCGGCAAATTTCTGCAGAATAATTTTAGGAGAATCATAACGAAAAGCTTAAAATATGAAATATTAATAATTTTTTTATATGACGTGAATGTATTATGAAAAATAATGCCTTTTTACCTCTTATTTAATGTTTAAAATGCAAATCCAATTAGATCCACTTATTTGGTAAACAAATCAAGTCTCTCATATATAATATATCTACCGAAAGACAGAAATATTACTTTAAAGACGGTATTGTAAATAAATCGTATGAACATTTTAATATTAGTATTAATATATCACAATAATATTAGTGAAATGACACATTTATACAAGTAAATAGACTCAGTGATGGGCTAAAAATCTGCGGATATCTGCTGATTTCTGCACGTGCAGATTCCGTGTAATAAAATGAAACAACACGAGGTAAAAGTATTGAACACATGAAGGAAGGAATGTTTAGAAAGTTAGGGATATCCCAGACAGCAGCTGAAATCTCTCAATAGTTATTCTGCCCTTCATCAATGTAAATGAATATTAGCTGCTTTAGTCTAATGTCTACAGTGGCAGGAGGATGAAGATGCAACTAGGGTGGACATTTCAGCAAGACAATGATCCAAAACACAGCCAAGGAAACTCTAAGGGTGCTTTCACACCTGCCTTATTTAGTTCGATTGAATCGCACTAGAGTTCGTTTCCCCTTTTGGTGCGGTTCGTTTGGGCAGGTGTGAATGCAGCAATCGTACTCGAGTGCGCACCAAAAGCATACCAAATAAGCGTACCGAGACCTGCTTGAAGAGGTGGTCTCGGTACGCTTTCAAACAAACCCTGGAGCGGTTCGCTTGTGGTGAGAATATGAACCGTACTAAAACAGGTCCAAACACAAAAAGTACTGCACCTTTTGGACTAATTCAGCTGCCGTAGGCCAATGCGCTGTGCATTATGGGATATGGAGGAAAAATATTTGTTGACAGCGCTTTACCAACAGAGAGAGAGAGAGGGGAAAACAGTACCTGATGGATCGTTGGTAATATTTCCGCAGGATGAGCATGTCGCAGTTTAGCTAAATTAATTCACGGCTCCTCCTGAAGTGACGAGCAATGCATTAAACACTGTTTTCCAGCCGCGGCCGCGCTTCATTCTCCAAATGTATAGTTTGTCTAAAGCAGGGATACAATCAGCCAGCGCAGTCGTCCCTCCAGAGTAAAAGGTTTTGTTTACCTGCGGTAGTTTATTGGCATTTTCCCGCATGTGAATTCTGACCAATCAATAAGCAGTTTAGGAAATATGTTCAACAACATCTGGCCAATGAGAGATGTGGATTTTGTCAGATGCCTGCATTTTGGTTCGTTTCAACTGGTTCAGACCAAAGCCAGCAGTGTGGTGTGAAAACGACTCAAAGACGGCAGAAGATGCAACAATGTATCATTTATTGCCCTTGGTCCGGACCAAATGAAGCGAACTACAGATGTAAAAGCACGCTAAAATGCTTTCGGAGAAAGAAAATCAAGCTGTAGATTGGCCCAGCCAATCACCTGACTCGAATCCAATAGAAAACACAAAATAAAGATCAGATTTGGTAGACAAGACCCACGGAAGCATCAAGATTTTTACAGTCTGTGAAAAAATCCCATCTGAGCAGTGCATGCGACTTCATTCTCCATATGAGAGGTGTCTTTAAGCGGCCATCACCAAAAAAGCCTTTATAATACATTTCAGTAGTTCAGCACTTTCTCCTTGTGTCATTCCATTGTTGATACACATAACCTTTATTATTTTGGTTTTGTTTTATTTTTATGTTTGCATTGTTTGGATTTTTACCTAAATCTGCTTTAATTCCATCTCAACAGCTCCTTTCGAGTTATTCCCAGGAAAAAAAAAACATGACGTGTTCAATACTTATTTCCCTCACTGTAGTCCGGTTGGGAGTTCAGCACATTTAGCTTCCTGTCGTCAAGAGAAAGAGCTGGAAATCCAATCCATATCGACTCAGCAGAAAACCAATAGCATGTACTTTCATTACAGCACTGATGCAGCTTCTGTCCTCTCATGCATGAAGATTAATCTAACACGTAATTGTCATTGTAAAGCACTTTATGGCCTACTGATTGGTAATCACAGCATTGGAGTGGTGATAAAATACAGACTATAGTCACGTTTACAATGTAGAACACCGCTTTATTAGCTCTTGTGAGTTTTTACAAAGAAATAAATGCTTTATATACAGTAGTCTTAAACATTCTCATGGTTCGACAAAAATATCATGTGCAGACTTTACAACAGTGATAATAATTAGAAAAGGTTCTTATTAATCAAATCTATATTCATTCAAGAGTTCACACTTAGCTGATGATTGATTATCAAGCTTGTTTGGCATGCTGTACCGGGAGAGAGCCCTGAGCTCATAAGATCCTCGTGCCTGGGGCTCCCTCCCGTTTGCAAGGCGAGAGGGGAGTTTGAGCTCAGGTAGATCTCGAGAACTCCCCTGCTGTAGTAGCTAATTAACAGGTAGGGATTGCTCCGTCTCAGGCTCAAATTAAGTTTTAGAAACAGGAAAAATCTGATATTTGGGGAAAATTATCATATGGGGTAGTACAATAGAATCCAATTTTTTTTTAAGAGACCTTCACATGCAGGGCGTTCTGGCATGTTGCAGATTTGCAACATTGGCCCAGTGTGGTAATTAGACACTGACGCCTGAATATGATATGAACAATAACTTTTTATATACAACTTTTCAAACAATGTAACAAATTGCTTTTCTGTGGCAGAACAACAGCAAAAACAATATGGGATCCAAATCCAACATCTCAAATCCACTTTGATTAGGTCAGGTTTCTAAGTCACTTTGTCATGTGGTACTCCAAGAAACAGTTTTTGTATATTGTGTCATCTGGTGAGCAAGTGGGGAAACTGTTTGTTGCTAATGGACAACCAAGTCCTGCAGTGGTAATTCTGAGTAAAAAAAAAAACTCATAAAATATGTATCTGGAGTAATAAGGTAGTTAATTTTAACTGTTGCAAATCTGCAAAGCCTGCCTTGAGAAGGTTATGAGATAACTACTTATTAGGAGCATGTCTATGGTGCTGATTTGGATTAGTCAATTAACTTAAATTGCATGTTTTTGGACGGTGGGAGGAAACCGGGGGACACCCACATGAGCATGAGGAGAACGTGTAAACTCCCTACTGAAACATCAGTTGGCTTGGTAAGGACTAGAACCAGTGACATTCTTGCTGTGAGGCAACAGTGTTAACCACTGGGCCACCCATCTAGGAAAGAAGGAGTAGAAGTGAAAGGGGGGATCTTCAAGACGAAGACGGCTGTTATATGGAACTTAGGCCGTACTCACACTAGGTACAGTTGCCTCGAACCGGGCCAAAGCCCGCTTGTCCCCCCTCCCGTCTCCCCCGACGGCCCGCGCTCACACCACAAACGGGCTTCGGCACGCTTACGTCATCGCTGCTGCGCTGTTCAGTGAGAAGCGCTCTCTCACTCAGCAGCACAGTGGAGATTTCTCTAGTTATATCGTTTCAGTCGTTTGATATGCCGTCAAATATTTCACCAAACAGTCCTTAGGGATGCGGGGACACGCAGTCAGATATTTCGCCGAACAGATCCGCCACTTTTGGCCCTCATTTTGCGGAATGAGGAGGTCTGCTGAAGGCGCGCAGCTGTCGTGCAGTGAGGGGTTTGCGTCTTTAATAACCTACGGCAGTTTGCGTTCACTGAACAGTAAGAATTATTAATAAATCCAAATGAAACAGCCCCTTAAAAGTCACGTCTCGCTTTCGGTTTCGGGCTTTGGTGTGTTTTGCACTCACACAATTGCCCAATTGAACCGCGCTCAGGCACACCTCTTCCAACCGGGCCAGGGCCGGCCAAGTGAACCGTGCTTGAGCCCGATTCAGCGCACTCACACTTCTCAAACGATCCGGGAAACGGGCCTGGGCACGATACGGATGGCATAGTGTGAGTAGGCCCTTAGAGTCTAATTATTTCTGTTTAGTGACAAGACTTTTGTCTAAGCAAAGTCAGACCTTACTGTCCTAATGAAATAATTCAAAATCAAGGCATGATCATATTTTATTTTGGCAAAATAAGTGTAATCTAGAGACATTTGTCTTTACAGTTTTTCTTGTTTGCTTTGACCTGGTTAAAGAAACTAGGTTCCTCTTCATTTTCATTTTAACTATCCCAGCAGAGCAAAAGACCGGTCTTGCAAATGTGTAAACTCTTTCTCATTGGGTTGACACATTTTCTCCACCATTTTTCAAAACAGCTAACACGGATGTCATTCAAGCAGTCCAAACTCCATTGTTTTAGTTATGGTAACCAAACAGAAACCATCTATTCCTAACTATTAGAAACTACCAACATCAATATGAATTCAGTGAAGCACCGGTTTGACACTCCTTCACACAAATCTTTAAAAAGTAATCAGTCTGCAAACCTTATAAAACGGTGGAAGGTCTGTGTTGTTCTGTGCCAGCATGGATGGAGAAGGTCAATAGTGGCTATGTCTTATACTCCCAATAGATTTGACTGTATATTGGTTTACATGTGTTTTCTCTAATATTTACAGTATTTTATTACTTTTGTCTGTTTTTACAGTATTTCAGTTTTCAGCCACTGTTTGAAAATTGTCATGAATTCAATATAAATGTAATCAAAGCATTTCTTATTCTGGATGCAATTCTTTGCAAAAAGGCAAATTTGACAGCCCAAATAGAAAGACAACAAATGGCATTGGCAATAGGCTACAATGACAAGCAATGGTGGTGCACTGACTTCTGTATTTTCTATTTTGTTGTCTATTGTATAATGATTAACTGAAAGAGCTCATATACTTGTTTGCAAGTTGTGTTGTTTGAAGGTAAAACTAGCTTTTGTTGCATATTTTAAATGTTTTGACACGGTATGTGCCTTTTGCCAGCAAAATGTGTCATTTTGACCATGAGTGCCGCTGTTTAGGCCTGTGTGTTAACTGTTTTGAAAATGTGGAGTTTCAGTTGACAACTGCATCCAAGCAATCGAGAAAAACTAATATAAACCACTTCTGATACCAAATGATCAACTAGAAGTCAAGTTAGTATTTGTTGTTCCTAAAACTTGGATGGGTGATAAGACTTTTGTCAGGTAGTGTATGTTCATAGTGTGACTAAAAAGGAAATAAATGTACACTGTGTTCGTTCTGGTCAAAGTGTTGCTAAGCGTCTGTTATAGTGTGTCATATTGATCCACACTCTCATATTTCCAGCACTGTTTCCAGTAAAGCCCGCGAAACACACTCAACGTCCATCACTCTCACTCACACTCACACAGATTTGGGTCAGCATTTTGTTCAGCTCTCATTATTTATGACATTGTGCTCCGATTCCATCTCACTGTAATTTATAGACACCTTCCTTTCTTCCTCCACCCCCCCTCCCCGTTCACTTAAGCTGATTACTGTTATCATTTCAGAGATTGCACATTTCAGCTGTTCATCAACTCTCTTCATTTCTCTCTGCAGAAGAAACTGGTTCTGACCTTCCACACCTCCACACCAGCAGCCTGTAAACACCTGTGGAAATGTGGCGTGGAAAACCAGGCCTTTTACAAGTGAGTCTTGCAGTCCATCCATATTAGGCATGGGCTGGTATAAGTTTCTGTCGATACGATAAACCTTGGATAAAATATCACGTATTGTGATTACTACTCTAAAATATGTTCTTTTTAAATGTCTGGGTAAAAAAAAAAAAAAACTTTTTCCCCATTGAACACCATGGGCTCTTTTTTTACGATCTACGTGCAAAGTCTAAAGTGCATTAAGGCGCAAAACTGTTAAGGATATGTCCGAATCCCCGGCGCATGGTCAACAGGGTTGTGCTTATTCTCTTAATAAGTTCTGGGTGTGTTTTGAGCAGAACGTGCATTAAACCAATCAGAGTCTCATCTCACACACTGCAAAAAATGCTTTTCTTACCTAGATTTTTTTGTCTTGTTTCTAGTCCAAATATCTACAAATTCTTAAATCAAGAAACATTTTCTAGACAAGCAAAACATATTGTCTTGTTTTAAGAAATAATATGCCAAAATGAAGTGAGTTTTTCCTTAAATCAAGCTAAATAATCTGCCAATGGGGTAAGCAAAATAATCTTGTTTTTCGATTTGTGATAAGATTATTTTGCTTACCACATTGGCAGATAATTTTTTATATATTATTTCTTAAGATAATATGTTTTGCTTGTCTAGAAAATGCTTCTTGATTTAAGAACTTTTACATATTTGGACTAGAAACAAGACAAAAAACTAAGTAAGAAAATATTTTTTTGCAGTGCATTCCCTTTAGGAGTCAGTTGCTATTTGCTATTTACATGGCAGACTTTTTAAATGGAAAAACTGAACGCTTCACTAGCGAGAAACAGTTAAACAGCATCTGCAGCACGAGGATAAAGAACGAGCCTCCTCCATTGCGCCTTTTTACTTTCTCTTAACTTTAATTTTACTCTTTACTTTTTTTATTTAGTGGAAAAGGAAACGGTGTTGTACACGCTCCAATGAAGACATCATTAGCCTACATATTTAATTTAGTTTGTTTAGCACAAAAATTTATTTCAAAACTATTTCTACATGGAAATCTTTCTTGAATTATATTGACACTATTGATCTTAAAGCAGAAGAGGAATAAAGCTTTTATTTATTTTTAATTACTTTTATTGTTTTTTATATAATTATTTTAATAATAATTGTTTTATTTATTTACTTTTTTACATTTACTGTGTTATTTAATTTTATAGTTTTTTTACGGTCATTGGTTTTTAGTAGTGAAAAAGCAGAACAATGTATTACTTATATTTTAAATGTATGTATATAATATTGTATCTGCACAAAATAATAAATATAAAAAATATATATATTTTTAATAAATAATAATATATAAATTAATAAAAAATGTATTGATATATTTTGCAAAAAAATATTTCTAAATTCAGTTCTAATTTCCTGCAAATGGATAAATAAACAATAATAACGAAGTGTGGAGTTATATCCAAACCCACATCCTGTTCTTATGCTCTATATGGTGATGCAGACATCTCCAAATCCCAACAGGTGGACAAATCTAAACTTGTTTTTATTAAAACAAATTTAAATATGCATGTAATGAATATAACTGCTACTAATAATAACATTATACAGATGCAAATTGTTATGAATAAACTGAAAAAAGGCCCTCAAAATGAAGAAGGCATGAAGGCAGTGGTTTTAAAATAGAAAACAATATTTTTTGTAATATTTTAATCCTTTATTTTTTTTATATGTAAAGATACTTGTGTACTGCTGTATATCCTGTGTGTATTACGCAATGTGTAAGCATTTGGACCACCATAGGCGCATAACTAACGCGTTCTGCGCTGGACTTTAGACTAGGTTTCAGTTGGTCAGTAGCACAGCCTATTTCATTTCTTCAAAATAGCAACGTGCAAACAATGCGCCTTAACACACCTCTTTCTTAGATCCGAACGCCTATGAGTCCACAAAGTGGCCCAAATGGATTTGCTATTGAAACAAACGTGAAAATAGAGTTGCGCTGGTCTGAAAATAGCAACAAATCGCTGGTTTAAAAGTATGCAATATTCACAGCATAAATGCAACCTGTGATATCGACAAACACAGGTGTGCATTTTCAGATATTCTGTCAGTTTGGTCATAAAGAGAAAGTCATCATTCAAAACAGTGACTACTCGCAAATACAACAACACCGTGCATTAATGGAACAGAAAACTTTTATTCAATCATCTCCGTCTGCCTGATCTTTATGCAGAAATGTGCCATCAAAATAATGAATGAATCTCAAAGTTTACATACATGTCCTGCCGAAGTTTTGAGTAGAAGTCATTTATAATATTTAAGCGTCAAATCGTGAATAGACGCGCCACACATTATAGTAAACTTTTTTAAAATGCTTGTGAGTTTCGACTAAGACTGAGGGCAATTTCATGCCCCAAAAACATGGTGCGGCACAAAACGAAATGTGGTTAATAGGCAAGGCAAGGCAAGGCAAGTTTATTTATATAGCACATTTCATACACAGAGGCAATTCAAAGTGCTTTACATAAACAAGAATAAAAGAAACAAGTAAAAAATAAATAAAAACAAATAATAAAACTGATTAAAAAACATAAAAACAGGTAAAATGTGATATAAAAGAATGAAAAATAAGAGAAAAACATAATAGTGCAATCTGTCGGACGCAGCACAGTGCTCATTCAGTAAAGGCACAGCTAAAGAGATGTGTTTTCAGTCTTGATTTGAATGTGCCTAATGTTGGAGCATTTAATAGATAAATTGGTTGGGTTACCTGTCAGTCATACCCTTGCCCATTCAAGCCAGCAAAGCTCCCAGATCTTCAGCCGTCAGTCTGGCTATATGAGACTGATGTGGTGTTCACACTAGATGCGACATGTGAAAAAATTGCCCTATTCCCTCCTAAATAGACACGTGAACATTTTGACTTTACTCGCTTAATTTGCGTATCAGATTCACTTCACAATAGACACAGCTTTGCATCGTGGGCGGGGCTTCTGTCTGCCCGGTGATTCTAGTTTCATTGCTAAATGGCTAACATGGATTTTATTGAGAGAGTAGCTGTGCTTTATGTGCTTTAGGAAGGCTGAAAAATAGCATAGATTCGCTCGGCGCCGTGTCTAAGTCCACTAGATCCTTTTAGAGGTGCACTGAGCTCTGTGAGTTCATCAACTCCTTTAGAAACTATACCTGGATGATGGAGGCTTCAGCAGTGCTTCAGATTGAGCCAAGCCCAGTTTGATGAACTGTTGTCCGGTTGCGTCAGGAGGTTTTTCCCTCGGATCACCAACAACAGGTGCTACGTCATAATCCCATCATAATAACCGCGTCAAATGCGCAAATGCTCAATTTGTGCAAATGGCGTCGCAGGATGTCTATCTTGTAAATCACTCACGCTTGACTTTTTGTGTCTGGTGTGAACGCACCATAACACCTCACAAGCTGGACTCGCTGTTGAAAGGCTCTAGTTGCTCAATGAGGACACCTGCTGATCACAAGGGGGTAATGCATAGTCGAAAAATCAAAAAGATTGTTATCGTTTGTCAGTTGGACGCAAATATATTGTTCTATTTATAGTTATTGTGCTTGAGGTGAATGGGTCTTTACATTTATATAATAACGTGCAATCAGTAAGTATACGAGTATGAGGTCATGGGGACAAAGGAGGCACACAACTGGCAGTGTTTCCTGAGAACGACCCTGATATAAGTGCGTCTGTGTCTCTAGTTACTATGTGTGAGTGGTGTCACATTACTGTTGAAAGCCCTTTAATTAAGAGCTGAAATGCCAGTCAGACAGCAGGCCCATCCGTTCAAACAGCCACTCTGCAGTGTTCATATTAACAACACACACATATTAGTCTGTCAGTCAGATCAGCAGACACACACACACACACCATTGCACATTAGCTATAAATCGCCAGTTCTGCTAAATGGTTTAAATATAACAAAAAGAGGTTAATATGAGAGTTAAAATCATGCTTACACGTGGTGTAAGGATAAACTTGAACATTTGTTTATCTGAAAAACACTGCTAGTCAGTTATTCTTTTTTGAAAATGTGCGTTTCGGGTCTTTGTTTTTGCCCACTGCTAGATTACCTTTACCAGACTATATTTCGGCACCACAGCTTGCCTTAGTGGTATTTTTAATTTCAGTCATGAAGGCTCTTTCAATATATGCTGGGAAATGTGAGTTCCAGAGGACAGTAGCAGCCTCAGAAAAAAGACTAAGGGCTCTATTTTAATGATCTAGGTGCAGTCTAAATCGCATGGTGCAAAAGCATAAAGGGTCTGTCTGAATCAGCTAAAAATACACTCTGCGTCACGGCGCATGGTCTAACAAGTTTGTGCTTATTCTCTTTATGAGTTATGGGTTTGTTTTGAGCATAACATGCATTAAACCAACCAGAGTCTCGTCTCTCATTCTCTGTTACATACTACAGTTAAGAGTCAGTTACATGGCGGACTTTGTAAATGGAAAAACTGAACGCTTCACTAGCTAGAAAACAGATAAACAGAGCATCTGCAGCGCGAGGATAAAGAACGAGCCTCCTTAATTCAGCCTCTTTACTTTACTTTTACTCTTTACTCCATTACTTTCATGGATAAGGAAACGGTGGAAACTCACTCCACTAAAGACATCCATTAGCCTATATATTTATTTCGTTTGTTAAGCGCAAAGATTTGTTTCAAAACTATTTCTAAATTCAGTTCTAATTTTTAGCAGACGAATATGTGAACAATAATAATGAAGTGTGCTAAAAAAACTGAGTTATATCCAAACACACTTCCTGATTTTATGCCTCATATGGTAATGCAGATGTCTCCAAAACTAACAAATCTAAAGTTGTTTTAATTAAGCAAATATAAATATGCAAATGATAAATAAAACTGCTAATAATAATACAATTATACAAATGCAAATTGTCATAAATAAACTTGAAAAAGTAGGGGGTAGTAGAGGCAGTGGTATTTATCTTTATGTAGAATTTTTTTGTGACATTTTAGACCTTTAATTGTTTTCAAATCTAAAGATATTTGTTTATTGCTGTACATCCTGTGTGTATTAAGCAGTGTGTAAGCGTTTGGACCCGCACAGGCGCATAACGAACAAGCTCTGTGCTGGACTTTAGAGCAGCTTTTAGTTAGTTGATGGTGCGATCTATTTCAGTTTCTCAAAAAAACAAAGCGCCAACAATTCGTCGTAAAACATCTCCTTTTCAGACACCCATGAGTCCACAAAGTGGCACAAACGATTTTTTATTTAAACAATGTGGTGCAAAACATGAAAATGAATGTTGCGCTGGTCTGAAATTTGCAACGAATCGCACCAAACTCATCTTGCGCCATATCACGCTCGCTTCTATTTATGTTGGCAATCTGGCAACCTGCATTTGCATGGAGTGGTTGGAAAAAAACCCTTGTCAAATATATTGAATTTGGACTGCAACACATAGTTCAACCACTAGATGTAAATCCTACATACTGTACCTTTAATTTTGATTAAAATAAATCAACCCAAGGTTGGGTTTATCTATATCCCAAAGTTCGGTTACGACAGCACAGCAGTGTATTTTATCTGCAAGTAAAACTAATTTCTATAACGGATAATGAATAACGAAAAACTTATTTCATTTATCTTTGCCATGATGACAGTAAATAATATTTGACCAGAAATTTTTAAAGGTACTAGTATTCCTGCTTAAAGTGACGCTTAAAGGCTTAACTAGGTCAATTAGGTTAACTTGCAAGCTAGGGTAATTAAGCAATCTATCGACTATCGAAAACAAATATTGCTTAAGGGGGCTAATAATATTGACCTCATAATGTTTTTGTTTATTTTTATCAAAAAATATTTTATTCTAGCTGAAATAAAGCAAATAAGAGTTTGTCCAGAAGAAAAAATATTATTAGACATACTGTGAAAAATTCCTTGCACTGTTAAACATCATTTGGGATATGCTTGAAAAAGAAAAAAAAAAAATTATTTTGACTTCAATGCGTCATTACACTTATTGTAAATGTTTGTTTGATCATCTTTTTTACGTCATTCACAGCTAAACCTTTGATTGTTCTCTTCATTTATTTCCTCTGATGTCTGTGTGGTTTTTAGATGTGCAAAGTCAAGTCAGATCAAGACTGTGTCCAGCAGCAGTATATTTTTCAAGGGCAGCCGATTCCGCTACAGGTGAGATCATTCCTCTTTAAAGGAAAGTTAAGCGAATGCTCATTTTCTGTGTGTTATTTATAAAATCTCCTACTATTTAAATGTTCCTGGTTGTGTTCCAGTGGTCGTGTGGCTAAAGAAGTGATTGAAGCCAGTTCAAAGATTCAGAGGGATCCTCCTGTTGTGCACAGGTTAGCATTTATTTCTAGTATATCTGACCAACACTTAGAGTGACACGGCGGCTTAATGGTTAGAACTGCCATCTCACTGCAAGAAGGTCACTGGGTCGAGTCCCGGCTGGGCCAGTTGGCATTTCTGTGTGGAGTTTGCATGTTCTCCCCGTTTTGGCGTGGGTTTTCTCCGGTTGCTCCGGTTTCCGCCACAGTTGAAAGACATGCGCTATAGGTGAATTGAATAAGCTAAATTGGTCGTAGTGTGTGAATGTGAGAGTGTATGGGTGTTTCCCAGTACTGGGTTACAGCTAAAAGGGTATATGCTGGATAAGTTGGCGGTTCATTCCGCTGTGGCGACCTATAATGATTAAAGGGACTAAGCCGGAAGAAAATGAATGAATGAATGAATGAGTAGGATTAAGTGCTGTTGGAATATCTAGCCAATTTCACTTGTTGTGGTTTTTTTAATGTGTTAACTGATTTCCGAGGATCTGATGCTGTAGTATTTTAGCTTTTTTTCTTAACATTTTTGTGATTGTGTGTGTTTTTGTTGCTGTTTTAGGTGTCAGTTTGGACAAAGCAGAAGCTTTACGTCACTCAGTCATAAACAGCTCATAATGAACATGGAGCCGCTTTTACCAGCTTTAAGCTCCAGCAGGGAAAGCAGAGACTCCTCAGCAGATAACGGTAACGTACACACACACACACATCTGCATGCACACACACCAAAACAATCACAGTTTTTCTCCTGCATGATAAAAATGATCTAAAGCACCTTTGAAATGAATAATGCACCGGCCTTTATTTTTGTATGGCTGACTCTGATTGCAGATTTTTCTTGGAGCAAATGGCCTGGTACAATTTTTTAAGATTGATTCTTAAAAGCTAGAAACAAAAAAAAGAGGACTAATATATTGACATGAAGAGGCATAAAAGTGACCACTAACTTTTTTCCTCAGCTATATAAGCAATATCGCATGAGTAGTTGTGCTATGTGGCTGTATATCGGCACTGGTGGGAGGTGTACATTGGCATGACGATATACAGCCAGATTGCACTGCTACGAGTGTGATACTGCATTTATACAACAGTTCGATAGCATAATCAAGTATATAAAAAAAGACAATCAAACACGCAGAGTCGCAAAACCCTTTTGTATGAGGAATTACTTTCTTCAACCATTCAGCTGACGTCAGAACAGCAGAAACTGTTGCTAATTCTCCAACGTTACTTTAGAGCTAGTGTTTGAATGATTCTCTAGTGTAATGTCTAAAGTGATGACAAACTAGGTCATTTTTGCTGACATTTTAAGATTATAAAGCTGCACGGCATGAAATGCCATCAGTCTACAGAGATTTCCCAGTATTTCTCTGTTGTAATCGGGAGATCACAATAATTAACCCCAAAAAACTTAAAGAGTACTATGGTATAAATACAGCACTACATCATACAAATGAAAGAGATCATCTTAGAATTAACCGTTACTTCCTTTGGTCTGCTCAGACAGGTTGATGGCGACCGATGCACTGCATCAGATGCTCCAAAATTATAAATACTTTAAAAAAGGCACAATACTTATAATTAAACTCCATAAACAGCTACATTTTCTACTAAAAAGTCTCTAAAGTACATTATGTTGTCCAACAGCTGCAATTCATGTCAAACTGTAGAGCGTCCTCTGCTTGTCGCTGTATGTGGACGGAGTAATACACAAGGGTGATGGGTGAAGAGGCGGTACAAGTGCTGTTATTTGCAGAATGTTGCACGGCTATCAGCCAATTAGATTCAAGAACCAGACAGAACTGATCCTGGAACACCATTTTGGTTGAAAAATGTAATCCATACCTTATTCCTACCCCTAAACCCAACCATAACTGTAAATTATTTCCAAAATCAGAGGGGAATAATAGTTGGATAAAAATCATCTAGAAGTTCATAACTCTAACCGTAAACCTAAACCTAACATAAATAATAATAATAAAACTCAAAATAAAAATATCAGTTAATTCTGATTGGCTGATTGGACTGTTGTTCCAGGATCAGCATAGATGTTGGTGAAATCAGGTTGGCGTCATCTTCACACGTATAAACGTACTAAAGCATGCTTTTTCAGTTTGGCCTTTTTCAGTTTCAGCACATGTCCCTCAAAATGTTTGTGCATGACCCTAAAAGTGGATAATAACATAATTGACATAACTATAGAAGCTTGTTTTTTATTATTAATATATTCAAGCTACAGGTCAAAATGTGTTGCCGGATCCGATTTCAGAGGTGCCGGATTTGGATCTCTGTCACAAATTAAGCCCTGCTCTTGTTACACTTGAACATGGATACCATTCCATTAATGCTCAGTTTACAGGCTTTGGAATATAAAATGATTACAGTGCAGGTCTGGAGCAGAAATCTGCAAAAATGAAGCAAATATCTACCAATTCTGTTCAATCAATCAGTGCATCTCTCACATTATGAGGTTGTCAAGTAAACCTCCCTCGTCTTCAGTGGATCCGTTCAGATTGACCCAGCGAGAGGGCTGGTGTTTGTGGAGAGTCTGATCAGAGTGTTAAAAATACATGTGAATATCCTAGCAGAAGACACCATGTTAGCGGTGATTAATAGCATGCCTGCTTGAGCTTGTGCATTAAAACAAAGACACCCAAGTACACAGGCTGAAGGTTTAACTCTTTAAAGGGACGCTCCACTTGTATTTATTTTTTTTAAATAGGCTCATTTTACAACTCCCCTGGTGTTAAACGATTGATTTTTAACACTTTTAAATCAATTTAGCCATAGATCATTGAATCGGATTAGACCATTAGCATTTCTTTCCAAAAATTCACAAACGTGTTTAGATATATTCCACCTTTTTTTTGGAAATAGGCTCATTTTACAACTCTGCTAGTGTTAAATGGTTGATTTTTAACTGATCTCTGGGTTATGCGAGAGCACTTTTCGCTTAGCTTAGCATAAATCATTGAATCAGATTAGACCATTAGTGTCTTGCTCCAAAAATTCACAAACGTGTTTAGACAGTTTTCCCATTTAAAGCTTGACTCTTCTGTAGTTATATCGTGTTTCTAAGACAGACTGAAAACGAAAAATTGCTCAACTCTTTGAAATTTAGGTGCGAGATGCTAATGGTCTAATCTAATTCTATGATTTACGCTAAGCTAAGCTAAAAGTGCCCCTGCCAGGCACAAAGATTGGCTAAATGGATTCAAAAATGGTAAAACACAGCAGTTTAACTCTAGGAGACTTGTAAAATGAGTCTATTTCTCAAAAAAGTTGAGTGTTGCTTTAAATTTGGAGGAGATTTGGATCATGTGATAGAGCTGTGGAGTACTGTGTGGAGATGTAAAGCTTGTTCCTCAATCTTAAGCCCTTTACAGATCAACTTACCAGACGAGAGGACAAGGCTTTAAGGTCTGAATGTCAAACCCGCGGGTCTCAGATGTTCCCTGTACATCCTGCTATAAAAAAAAACAATGCACATGTTATGATAGCTTCTGTATAGAGATCGGACAGAAGTGCTTTGTTTTTAGTGAAACGTCAAATAATCTCATGGCAACGTTGTGTGTTTTACTGGTGGAAATTGCCATCCACATTGTAAGTAATCCACATTTGGATGAATGGGTAAATACGTGCTACATGCTTTCCTCTCAATAACAAAAATAACAGTGGTGAGAAAATAGCGATATGGAAATATTTGGACTAGCTTCTATCCAGTGTGTGAATTATACATGCTTCAGTGAACCAATTATTTTAATCCAGCATAGGCTCATTCTGAAAAACGTAGCCCTATATATACATTTCTGGAGATCATGAATTATGTAGCCAGAAGTACGTATGGCTGCATTTCATCTTTAAAACGAATGCTACGGGGCTTTTCTTTTTCGTGCTTACTGGCTGACTGCTTATCTCCGTATGGACAGCTTTCCTGCTGTTAAGAGTTTGTCCAGTAGCTCGCCATGTACGTTAGTGAACTTGAGACGCCGGGGTTCGAGTCCAGCAAAGAAAGGTTCCAGAAAGCAGGAAAGACAAAAACTGAAGCCAAAAAATGAAATAAACAAGTAAATAACAGCGTGAGAATGTGGTAAAATCTGAAAAAACGTGGTGAAAATCTAGCGTGGGCTTTTATTTTTCTGGGTTTCTTTTTAAAACTGTCTGTTGGGTTTAGGAAAGTGGGTGTTTGTGTCAATCGGTGCTTTTGAAAACACTATTGGATTAGGGAAGAAGGAGGGCGGATTAGTCGAGTGGTTAGTCAGTCAGTCAGTCGACAGTGGCCTCTAGTGGATTTACTTGAGAACAGCAGGCGTGAATGGCACTGGCGAGAGGAATATGATATCTGAAAAAGCGTACACAGCGGCCTCTAGTGGATTTACGTGAGACCAGCAGGCGTAAATGGCACTGGCGAGAGAAATTTGACATCTCAAAAGCGTACACAGCGGCCTCTGGTGGATGCGAGAAAACAAAAACTGCAAAAACTTCTGGGGCTCTCCAGAAATTTATACAGAAGTGCATTTTCAGAATGAGTCTGGGTTGATTTAAACTCATTTATAAGGTAAACTTATTTAAGATTTTAGTGTTTTGAGGGATTTTGAGGAGGTTAATAGCTGATAATCACATGTCTGTTGAAATAGCCTATCAAAGATAAACTATTTTTATAATATAAAACAATGAATTGAGCTTAAAGAGATGCAAACCCTGAAAATGTACTCCCTGTTTAGTCACCCTCTAGTGTTTCCAAAACTTTGAGTAATTATGACTTCAATGGTTACAGGTTTCCAGCTTTCTTCAAAATATCTTCTTTAGTGTTTAACAAGAAGTCAAACAGGTTTGGAACATGTACAATACCAGATGAGCAAAAGATGAGACAATTTTCAGTTTTGAGTGAACTATCCCTTTAACAGTGATAAGCATGTTATCTCTTGCAGGGGTGTTGTTATTGTGAGGTAAAGGCATTTTTAAATTTAGGCAAACCTCTAACTGGCAAGCTCCCCCAGCCATTTATTTGTTATTTTACAGTGTAGAGTTGCATTCACCATTGTTTGATCTCTAGAATCTTGGAAGATCTTATCCAGAGCTCTTTGGCCTGTTTTCTGTTTTCCATATACATTGGCGTAACGTTGGTTGCTTCTTCTGTAGCTGCTTCTTAAGGTTTTATGGAATGTTTTCACATCCGGACACCTTGTTGATTGCTAGTAATCCAGCAATGGCTTTATTTAATGCAGCATGTCAGATTCCTCTTCTTCTTCGATGATGTACCACTTTGGTATTCCAAATAGAAGCTCAAGAATCAACAGAATACTTCATGTTCTCTGAGGTAACTCGGGCAAAGTTGGCATGGATGTATGCTGCAATGTCACTGCAACTGTCTTTGCTGATAAAGATAAACACTACCTGACAAAAGACTTGTCGCTTATATAAGTTTTAGGAACAACTAATAATAACTTGACTTCTAGTTGATCATTTGGTATCAAAAGTGGCTTACATGAAAGGCAACGACCTCTAGATTACGCTTATTTGACCAAAATAAAATATGATCATGCTGATTTTTAATTATTTAATTAGGACTGTTACGGCCCAAACTCAAAACTGGCTCGAATAACAACAACAATCAAGGTTTGAGCCGAACATATGGAAGACACAGACGTTGAATGGTTAAATTGACGTTCCGTCAATACGTTTTATTTTTCCATAAATCATAAGTTTTCAAAAGACAAAACATTAACAAAAATCAAGTAGACAGGTAGGGCAGCTAAGGTAAACAGGTCTCTGACTATACTGCTTTAAATGGACAGATCTTACCTAACTCCCGTGAAAGGAATAAAAATAGGTGAGTCTTCCGGGCCACTGCTTACCTTCGCTAAACTAAATAAATAACAAAACGTGAATATGAAAAATAAACCCCTACCTGCTACAAAACAAAGTATCAAAATAAACAAACTAGTTACAAACTAAGAATCAAAAAGATTTACAGGAACAAAACACTAAATGGAGCGGCATCTGGATGAATGATCGACTTGCGGAGCACCGCCTGCCAGACCGCCTGAGCGCAAGCCACCACCGAGCTGAGGGAGGGCGAGAGACTTCAAGGTAGAATGAGAGAGAGAGACGCCATGGTAACACTTTTACAATAAGGTTCATTAGTTAATGCATTTACTAACATGAACTAATCATGAACAGCACATGTACAGCATTTATTAATCATAATTGATCATTTACTAATGCATTATCAACATTCAAGTCCATGCTTGTTAACATTAGTTAATGCACCATGAGTTAGCATGAACTAACAATGAACTACTGTATTTTCATTAACTAACGTTAACTAACATGAACAAATACAGTAGTAAATGTATTGTTCATTGTTTGGTCATGTTAGTAAATGCATTAATTAACATTAACTAATGAACCTTATTGTAAAGTGTGACCACCGCCATTGCTGTCAGCCTTATATAGTGGGAATCCCCAGTGACGTCACGGGCATCATCCAATCCTGGATAAGCCGGGTAGAAACACTCCTCCTAGTACTCGATGGCAACAAGCACAAACCGGCAATAAATACATAGATTCATTAAATAACACAGACCCACGTAACAAGGACAGTAAGGTCTGACTTTTTCCCAGGGATGGGTTGCGGCTGGAAGTAGTCCGCGGTTTAAAACGTGCTGGATAGGTTGGCGATTAATTCCGCTGTGGCGACCCTGGATTAATAAAAAGGTACTAAGCCGAAAAGAAAATTAATAAATGAATGAATAAGTAAGGTCTGACTTTGCTTAGACAAAAGTCTTGTCACTTAACAGAAATAATGTCCAGTATAGAATATAAAGTCATGCTGCAGTGGAAACAGAATGAATATTGTGTCTGACTCCATCATGAGCTTGGAGGACTGCATCCATACATCTCTGACATGACTCAAATCACTGATCAATAAAGTCATCTTGAATGCCAAAGAAAGCGTTCCTGCAGGACTCCCAGAGTTCATCAAGATTCTTTGGACTCATCTTCAATGCCTCCTCCTTCATTTTACCCCAGACATGCTCAATAATGTCTGGTGACTGGGCTGGACAATCCTGGAGCACCTTGACCTTCTTTGCTTGTTGCTCTTATATCTAGGATCGACTACAAGACTTTTGTCAGGTAGTGTATAACAGAAACTGCTTTAAAGGGATAGTTCATCCAAAAAGGACAATTCTGTCATCATTTATTCAATACTTTTTAAGTTTCAAAACATCTTTAGTGTTCAACACAAGAAAGAAACTCATTAAGGTTTGAAACCACTTAAGGGCTACTAAATAGGGAGTCAATTTACATTTTAGGTGAGGTGAACTATCCCTTTAAGTCTGTTGAAGTATATCAGTGCCTAAGGTTTTTTCTCTCTCCAGTAACTCATACTTGAAAATCTGTTTGATATCTACCAGCATAATGCTAAAGAAGCTTTTAGCTTTTTAGCGGGAAATTTACAACCTAGAAAAGTGACATAACATGGCTTTTGATTAAAATAGACCATTTGTTGGCTCACCTCTTTGATATTACGCTCGGTTTACAAATTGCACTATAGATCTATCAGATGGCTTCATGCTGTTCAAAGGCTTTCAAATCTTTCCAGACATGCTTCAAGGAGTTGATTTTGTTAGATTTGTTAAATGCCAAGCTGCTAGGGTGAGAAACATTTTGCTTATCTTTGAGTCGCACATGGTGTTGTTGTTGGCTGTTTTCGAGTAGCAGTCTTAAAGGAATATTTCACCCCAGAGGAAAAAATCATTAATTAATTTTCTTTTCGACTTAGTCCCTTTATTTTTCAGGAGTCGCCACAGCGGAATGAACCGCCAACTTATCCAGCATATGTTTTACACAGCGGATGCCCTTCCAGCTGCAACCCATCTATAGCACATTTCATACACAATGGTAATTCAAAGTGCTTTACATAAACGAGAGTTAAATAAACAAAATACAAGTATAAGAAAAAACATTAAAGAATAAAAATGATTCAAAACTAATTAAAATGTGTTAAAAGGTTATAAAAGAATGAAAAAGAAAAGAAAGACATAATAGTGCGATCTGTGGGACGTAGCACAGTGCTCATTCAGAAAAGGCACAGCTAAACAGATGTGTTTTCAGTCCTGATTTGAACGTGCCTCATGTTGGAGCACATCTGATCATTTCTGGAAGCTGATTCCAGCAGCGGGGGCTGTAGTAGTTATAGCAAGCATTTAATTGATTTGATTGCTAATTAAGGCTTTTATATTGATGATTGAGAAGGGTATGAAGAATTTTGGACATTCCACTTATTATTTACATATTATTATTAATTTTTACTTTTTATAATAATGCATTTTATTATTTTAAAATAATAACATATCCGACCAATGCAAAAGGTGCTTGTTTTGGTATGCTTTTCACATTGTTCTATTGTTTTAATATCTGATCATGAAATATTAATTTTCATAAAAAATAAAAAAAAAAGAGTGAGAGATCATCCAGGCTCTGCAGTGGGACGTGGAGACGTGCGATGTCTGCTAGATGTCCTGTACTCTGATCTGAAGGGTTTCTCCATAATCAGCCCCTGTGATTAGCAAAGCCTTGTGCTATGACTGATGCTGTATAAATAGCTCATCCTGCATTTGGGCTGATCCGGCTCCTAATACCCCGACTTTGTTAACACCCTGCACATGTCCGCTGTTCAGGGGCAGGACGGCAGGACCATGTCCTACAAGTGTGTGCGGTTTTTACTACAGCATTAACCCAGAAGAGTCTGAGAGTTTGTGTTGTGAACTTAAAGGAGGTCAGATATGGAGGTTCTGGGAGAGCAGGAAGCGCGTGGAGGTGATGTGTACGCTGTGGTGGGTTGCGAGGATGCAGATGAAGTTCTGAAGGTGGTTTTGGAGGAAGGTTTAGAGGAGCGGGCTGACGCCATGCGCTGTCAGGTGAAGATCACCACACGGCACAATCTGCAGCTCCGCATGGCCAACTACACAGACCGGGATGTCTATGTGAGGTTGCTTGGCCATGGGGATCGTATCTCAGGAACCGGTACGGAAGTGTCATTCATACTTGCTTGTTCTCTCAGAATAGCAATTTTGCATCATTATAAAGCTTTGAAAGCATATTCATACCCCAAAATTACTAAAAAAATATCTGTAAATTAGCAGTTTTATTTGTTTTTCCTTGTTTTTTATGCCTTTGAATTGCATTATGGGATCTTAATTTTTTTCAACAACTTTTAACCTTCAAAATTTTTAACAAAGTGACTTTTATTAACATTTTTGATAGTTTAAAGTAGGGTTGTCTGGTTTACCGGTTCTGTGGTAGAATTGTGACAATATGACTCCAAAATACTGGCGGTGCCACTGTAATTTGTAAACGATAGTATTGTCATTAAAGAACCCCTATTTTGCATTTAAAAAGATCTTATTTTGGGTTTGGGGGTCTCCAACAACATGCTGATATGTGCATATAATGTGCTTTTAATTTTACCTAATTATCCCAGTGACTCCCATATGATTCGTTCAGCAATTCATTTATTCTCAAACCACTCCTTAGCACTAAGCTAATCTGCGCTGATTGGACCGATGACCCAGTCTGTTGCGATTGATTGACAGTACAGTATAAAGTAGCAGAAATCATGTGAGAGCTCAATGCAGGAATGCAATAAAGCAATACAGTCAAACACAAGAATATTACTCTACTCTTAACGCTAACCCCAAATAATAACGACACATTCAGTATTTATCCACATAGTGTTAAAGGTTTTAACTACTTTGAAAATTGATCGCGCCGCTTGTAAGGAACAGTCGATGGTGGCCATAGCAAAGGCAAACAGCAGAGGATCACTAGTTCAAAAACGCATTTAAATCGGTAAAGGAAGAAGCATGTTTTTAACGTGGTTTTGGGCACGATATTTGAAAAGCCCCATACAGATTTAACCTGAGAGATACAGTACAAACACTGATCTATAATAGACATGTGAGAACAAGCCATGCGGGGCCATTACAACTACGGGGCCATTGTAACACACAATTACACACATATTTTACAAACTACACAAAATGAGTCAACAATTTTAATGACACATGTTCTGATCCGGATTAAGAAGAAACTGGTCCATTTGAACTGTAAAATGATGGTGATGTACTGTCTCGACGTCCATGTGTTCAATCAAAATATCCGAACCAAACTAGATTTGTTTATTCGACTCTGAGTCGACTATTTTGCTAATTAATCAATAGATTTAAACATGGTGCACTTTTAGATTTAAACCTCAGCTGGATGGTTTCATTCACTTAGTGCTATGTTACATACTGCATTTTCAGCTCATTTTCAAAAACCCATAATAGGGGCTCTTTAACGGTCTATCTACGATACATAATGTTGCATGTTGAAAAGTCACTAAAATGCTCACACGTTTGTGCAACAATAGACCATTTGGTATGAATAGTCTGTGAAGCCCTGTTGCAAAACTATGTAGAATTCAGGCTCTTTTTTTTTTGCACGATTTGAAATGTTTAAGTTTGAAAGCACATCCGAATCGGTTCATTTCTGTTCCTGTCAACAATATTTACTAGCCACAACAACCGCAACAATCTCTTAAAAAGAACGACTCACAAAATGAAATTTTGAATATCTGATAAGACAAAAAAAAAAAAAAACTACAGATGAAAAACCCAAAAGAGCAAGAAGAAACATTGACACAATTTTTGGCCATTTCATATAGCCTAATTTTGTTGATAAAACACTCCATTTGTTTAACAAATTTCATTCGGTATATATATTTTTTTATTTTAATGTATTTTTTTTTTGTTGGTCAGTATTTATTTACAGTATGTATTTATTTCATAGATTTGAGTTATGAATTAGGGCGTCGCGGTGGTGCAGTAGGTTGTGCTGTCGCCTCACAGCAAGAAGGTCGCTGGTTCTAGCCTCGGCTGGGTCAGTTGGCATTTCTGCGTCGAGTTTGCATGTTCTTCCTGCGTTCGTGAGGGAAAAATAAGTAGTGGAGTAAAGCACTGATACCACAAAAATCTACTTAAGTACAGTTACAAAGTATTTGTTCTTCGTTACTTTCCATCTCTGGCCATTTCTAAGGCGTCACTCCAGAATTGCTGTATATTTTGCATTTCCTAGATCAACCTTTAATTCTATGAAATATATAATGTTTTAATAATAAAACAATATATTAAGGGCGATGCAGTGGCGCAGTAGGTAGTGCTGTCGCCTCAAGGCAAGAAGGTCGATGGGTTGCTGGTTCGAACCTTGGCTCAGTTGGCGTTTCTGTGTGGAGTTTGCATGTTCTCCCTGCATTCGTGCGGGTTTCCTCCGGGTGCTCCGGTTTCCCCCACAGTCTAAAGACATGCGGTACAGGTGAATTGGGTAGGCTAAATTGTCCGTAGTGTATGAGTGTGTGTGTGGATGTTTCCCAGAGATGGGTTGCGGTGGAAGGCCATCCACTGCGTTAAAACTTGCTGGATAAGTTGGCGGTTCATTCTGCTGTGGTGACCCCAGATTAATAAAGGGACTAAGCCGACAAGAAAATAAATGAATGACATTATATTAAATTATCTCTTAAAATATTGTTTGTATGTTTATGTAGGGACATTTTGTCTTCAAAATATTAACTTAAATACTCACATTATAACTAGTTTTAACTTGAATCGTACATTTAGCTTTATTTATTCATTAATCTTACTTCGGCTAAGTCCCTTTATTCATCAGGGGTCACCACAGCGAAATGAACCAACAACTTGTCCAGCATAAGTTTTACATAACGGGTGCCCTTCCAGCCGCTACCAAGTACTGGGAAACACCCATACACTCTCACATTTGCACACACACTCGTACACTTCAGCCAGTTTAGCTCATCATGTGTCAGTATTACAAAAACTGCTACTACCAAAAACAACACCACATTACAGCTTGCATCTGTACAAAATGATCAAATTGATTGAGTGACTGGAACGTTGTTACCTTGTAGTTAAAGTCATGTTACGAATAACACAGAAAACGAATAAAAATCCAGGTCATATCTGTTTTCCTCTTATGCCTTTCACACTCCTTTGAAAAAAATCACCCTCAGATTTAGTTATTGTGTCATCGAACTGTTGCCATGGCAGCTGTGATGGTCTGTTTCCAGTGACGACTGTTGCCTCCCCCTGGGTTAAACGTTCCTATAAGCATCACCATGCTGGCATCTACATGCTAAAGTGTGTTTTATATAAGTTGTTCAACAGATAACACATAATTAACCAATTAATTTGACAGATATTACATTTCAGGCACTATTAGGTGGCTGTCAGTGCTGATGCCATGATATCTACTACAGTGTCAATGGAAAGTCATTTATTTACATAGTGTGAATTAAAGGCTATCAGTCCAATAATATACATATACATATATATATATTTTAATAGAACTATAATATATGATTTTGAAATGAAATGATGGTTATGTTAGATAACACTCTAAGTGTGTGTGTGTGTGTGTGCGTGTTAGAGAATAGTTGCATGGAGAAGCATCGACGTCAGTGACAACTTAGCCAGGAGACTTGTCTTAATCCACACTATACCCAGGCAGCTGGGTCTATATTTAGACTGGACTTGCCCAAAGAACACAGGCTACAGCCGTGCCTCCCAACCACTATATAAACATATAATAAAACATGCAGACTAAAGAGCACAAGATTTAGCTTGCCGTTTAGTTTGTCTACATACTGTATATAGTCGAGGGCAAAGTGATTAGCCCTCCTGTGAAATATTTATTCTTTTTCTAATATTTCTCAAGTGATATTTAATGTGCAAAACAATTTTCAGTATTTCCGATAATATTTTAAAGCAGTTTCTAAATTATTCTTAAAGTCAATTTTATTAGTTTTAATATTAATAATTTATTTTCAATTGACTACAGAACAAACCCATCGTCATACAATGACTTGCCTAATTGCCTAATAATAAGTCATTATTTTATATTATTCGATCAAAGAAATCCGTTATTAGAAACTAGTTATTATTAAACTATTATGTTTAGAAATGTGTTGAAAAAAATATAATTCTGAACCTCAGCCGGGTCAGTTGGCATTTCTGCGTGGGTTTCTTCTAGGTGCTCAGGTTTCCCCCACGAGTCATATAGATGTGCTCTATAGGTGAATTGGGTAAGCTAAATTGACCGTAGTTTATGTGTCTGAAAGAGTGTGTGTGGGTGTTTCCCAGTACTGGGTTGCAGCTGGAAGGGCATACACTGCGTAAAACATATTATAGATAAATTGGAGGTTCATTCCTCTGTGGCGACCCTAGATTAATAAAGGGATTAAGCCGAAAAGAAAATGAAAGAATGAATATAGATGGACACTGTTAACATAGGGCTTTCTTTTGGCACAGTACAGTTTTAACTGGGATTTGTGGATGCAACTATGTATTGTGGTACTTGACAAAGGTTTGACAAAGTAGTCCTGAGCCCATGTGGTGATATCGCTTATCGATAAATGAGGATTCTTGATGCAGTGCTGCCTGAGGGATGATTTTCAAAGTAGCCATGTCACAGATGTCTGGGCTAGCGTTTTGTTGCTGCTTTGTTTACACTGCAAGATGGATCGGCGACAGGGGGTTTCACACTGCATCACTTTACAATAGGAAGAATCACCGACAACTTTGTCCAAACTACGTCTCACAACCAAAAACACGTCGTATATCTTTTGTTATTAACTCCATAATGAGAAAGAAGCCTTTAATGGGGTTGAAAATGTATATATTTGCTCACCTGGGTTTAAAGGGAATTAGCAATTTCTCCTCAACTTTCTTTTTTGACCCGGTTGTGATATTGCTCACATTACATGTTGAACAGACTCGGGTCCTCTGGCCAAATTTCCACTAGTTTTTCCTCAATTTCTTGGGTCCAAATAAACTGAAAATGAGCGCTTTTAACTTCTCCCCCAGCCTCACGGTGGCCTACAGGTACCCGTGCTAGTGGATGCTGCTCTCTCATTGGCTGTAGGTGATCGCCAATGTTGTTTTCAGTTAAAACTCATTTCACACGGCATGATTTGAATCGCCGACAGTTCCAGATATTCAGCACGCCAAATATCTCACAGGCATCGGCGACTCATTTGTGATTCTCTCAGATTGCGTCTTTGATAGTTCAGACTGTGTGATTGTTACTTGCGTGAACGAGGACCGATTTGCCTGTGATTTCAGGCATTTGTCTGCGATTTCTCAAAACCTGTCGGCGAGTCAAAATCAGGGCTAAAATCATGCAGTCTGAACTCGGCATTAGGCATGCGCTCTTATCCTTAAGGCACTGAAATTCCTCCAGATTCCTTGAATCTTTTGATGATTTTATGCACTGTTGTAGGTGAAATATCCAAAAGTCTTCCTATCTTTCTTTGAGCAACATTTTTTTAAACATTTCAATAATTTTCTCTTGTATTTGTTGGTAAACTGGCGATCCTCAGGATCAGGACTAGACCTTTATTGGATGCTGCATTTGTACCAAATTATAATTATAATCACCTGTTGACATCACCTGTTTCAAATCACATCATTTTTAACCAATTACCTGATTACATGCCCTAAACTGCTCCTGTCTCAACGTTTTTGGAATGTGTCGCAGGTCTAAATAACAGGAAAGCATGAATATTTACAAATTAAAGGAAGTGTTTTCTTTATGATTAAACTTGTTGCATGTCTCTGGATGAGCGAGTTTTTGCTACTTGTACAGTAAGGTAGCATTGAAAACACCCATGAAGAATTCAACAAAGATGAACATAAAAGCCAGCTAGCATTTCAAATGTGTTATTGCAGAGCAACACAAACAGAACGCAGAAGAATACATGCATGACTATGCAGCAGTAAAATCAAAGTCCTTTTCCGGCAAGTTATTTCACTCGGCGGCAATCTTTGAAACGCCTCTCGAGCAGTATGCTCTAGCATTCTGTTTGAATGGGGGAAACGTTGAATTCTCTTTAATTGCTTGCCAATTTCAATTAAATTTAATATTAGCAATAAACAATACAATTTTAACAAATGTTTAAGTTCTAAATGTTTGAATCATACAGAATTTGCAGAAATTCACGTCTGGTCTGAGCCTGTAGATCGGATATGCAGCCGCACAGAAGTGCGATATGCACATTAATATGGCAGCATTATTAATGACACTGTCTAACAATAATTCGTATTTTTACAGTACTGTGACGGTTGGGTCTAGGGTTTGGGTGTGGGTAGGCATTAAAAAATACAATTTATTGGGTAATTTAATATAGACAACATAAATAATACTCAGTACAACTATTGTTTTTACATTACTGTGACGGTTGGGTTTAGGGTAGAGGTGGCGGTAGACGTTAATAAAATACAATAAATGGGAAATTTAATAAATAATGTAAATAAACTTTCGGCTACAACCATATCTGATCTAGCAACAACCGTCTGAGCCTCTTCCCTAGAGAATCCCCAGTATAAAGCGACCTCTGATTGGCTCTTGTGATAGAAGGCGGGGCTTCATTCACCATATTGACCATTACACTTTTCCCCATTCAAAACTATATGAGTGACGTGTCTTGTGTATTATATAGTCTTTGGTAAAATTCAGCTTTAAGACAGAGGAGCTCAGTGAGGACCTGTAGCTGCACATTGTGGCTGCTCAAAAGTCAGGAAAAGGCTGTAAGATCATATCTAAATATTTGAAGTTCCAGCAGCTACTAGTATTATTTAAATAAAAGACAAAATGTATTGATTAACCCAAGCACTTGTTCCTTCTGCAGGACTTTCAGCTCTGAAAGACTGTTTATCTGTTTCTGCTGAAGTCAATGGGAAAATTGAAAGTTCTAGATCAGATCACCTCAAAAAAGATTGTCTCTCCAAGTATCACCACAATGATCAGTATTGAAATACAGTAGCGTAGTTGGCCAAACTAGGCAGCTACAGCACTGCACATTTCGAGGCAGAGTCATATTCATATTTATACAATTTTTTAAAAACTTTGAAATGTATGTTGCATGTACATATGACATATTTTTAAAACTTTTTAAAATCTAAACAATAACTTGTATGTAGATTGGTAGGGAACCCATTTTTCTCAGAGGATGTCAAGCTGACAATACATATGCGGAGAAAATAAAAAGCACTGCAGAGTTTGGGTGTTTGTGTTTGCATACAAAATATGAGGCTGATCAGTCAGTTCTTGTCACGTGACTCGCGGCGTGGCATTCTGAAAAGTTAGGATGTTTTTAATTGGGCAAGCCTGGAATATGCAAGTGCGTCGTGCTGCAGTTCTTACTCATTTTACTAGCCCCTGGGTTAAATTTTGATGCTCAAGTGACCGAGATGTAACAAGACAATATGGTCATTTTTCAAAATAAAAGATTTTTCTAAATAAATGATCGTTCAGACTGTGATTATAAATAAAACGGAAACAATTAATAAATTTTTTGTGTGGCCCGGTACCAATTGATCTATAGAATGGTGCCAGTCTGTGGCCCGAGGGTTGGGGACCACTGCTCTAGCGCGTATCTGCTCTGCAAGCACCACACACCTCTTTCTCTAGTTCTGCGTCATTTGAATTATTTTAGCAGCTGATGACGCGATGCACTAAAGTAAACGTTCTAAGCACATCGCTTTGATCGTAGGCTTTAGAGAACAGCCAATGCTGATCACATTAGTGTTATCGTACACATCAAATAATTATAATTATATTCATTTTTTCTTTCATCACTCAGTGATTCCTCAGCGTACCACTCGAAGTAAGCCAGCGTA